>NC_092765.1:72275427-72560427 GCF_047496795.1 Chiloscyllium punctatum
CCCCTCTCTCTGACCCCCTCTACCTCTGCGTTTTCCGTTCCCCACTCTCTGTCCCCCTCTATCCCCCCTCTCTCTGACCCCCTCTACCTCTGCCCTTTCCGTCCCCCTCTCTCTGACCCCCTCTATCTCCCCTTCTCTCTGCGCCCCTCTCTCTGCCCCCATTTCTCTGTGCGCCTTTCTCTGTGCCCTTCTCTCTGTCCCACTCTCTCTGCCCCGATCTCTCTCTGCCCCTCTCTCTCTGTCCCCCTCTATCTCTCCCACTCTCTGTGCCCCTCTCTCCATGCCCATCTCTCTGTCCCCCTCTCTCTGACCCCCTCTACCTCCCACTTTTTCTGGACCCCCTCTCTGACCCCCTCTATCACCCCCACTCCCTGTGCCCCTCTCTCTCTTCCCCCTCTCTCTCTTCCCCCCTCTCTCTGCCCCCACTCTCTGCCCCTCTACCTCTGTCTCCTCTCTCTCTGTCCCTCTCTACCTCCCGCACTCTCTCTGCCCCTCCCTCTGTCCCCCTCTCTCTGACACCCTCTACCTCCCCCTCTTTCTGTTCCCCTCTCTCTCACCCCCTCTACGTCCCCATCTCTCTGTCCCCCCTCTCTCTGTCCCCCTCTCTCTGTCCCCCCTCTCTCTGTCCCCCTCTCTCTCTGTTCCCCTCTCTCTCTGTCCCCCTCTGTCTGATCCCCTCTCTCTGTCCCACTCTCTCTGCCCCTCTCTCTCTGTCCCCTCTCTGTCCCCATCTATCTCCCCCACTCTCTGTGCCCCTCTCTCTGTCGCCCTCTCTCTGTCCCCCTCTCCCTCCCACCCGCCTCTATCTTTCCCCTCTCTCTGTTCCCCTCTCTCTCTGCCCCCTGTCTGTCCTGCTCTCTCTCTGATCCTCTCACTCTGTCCCACTCTCTCTGCCTCACCCTCTCTGTCCCCTCTCTCCCTGTCCCCCTCTATCTCCCCCACTCTCTGTGCCCCTCTTTCTGTCCCCCTCTCTCTGACTCCCTCTATTTCCCCCACTCTCTGTCCCCCTCTCTCTGTCCCCCCTCTCTCTGCCCCCCTCTGTCTGCCCCATCTCTCTGCCCCACTCTGTCTCTGCCCCCCTCTCTCTGCCCCCTCTCTCTGCCCCCTTCTCTCTCTATCCCTTTCTCTCTCTCTCCACCCCTTCTCTCTGTCCCCCCTCTCTCTGTCCCCCCCGCTCTCTCTGTCCCCCACTGTCTGCTCCCTCTCTCTGCTCCACTCTCTCTCTGCCCCTCTCTCTCTGTCCCCGTCTCTCTGACCCCTCTCTCTCTGTTCCCCCCTCTCTCTGTCTCCCTCTCTCTGTCCCCTCTCTCTCTGTCTGCCCCCTCTCTCTGCCCCCTCTCTCTCTGCCCCCTCTCTCTCTGTCCCCTCTCTCTCTGTCCCCTGTCTCTGTGCTCCCCTCTCTCTCTCCCCCTCTCTCTCTGTCCCCCTCTCTCTCTGTCATCCTCTCTCTGTTGCCATATCTATGTCCCCTTCTCTTTCTATCCCCTTCTCTCTCTGTCCCCCCTCTCTCTGTCCACCCTCTCTCTCACTGTCCCTCCCCTCTGTCGCCTTCTCTCTGTACCCCTGTCTCTCTGTCCCCTCTCTCTCTGTCCCCTCTCTCTCTGCTCCCCTCTCTCTGCCTCCCCTCTCTCTGCCCTCCCTTGTCTGCCCTCTCTCTCTGCTCCACACTCTCTCTGCCCCTCTCTCTCTGTCCCCCTCTCTCTGACCTCCTCTCTCTGCCCTCTCTCTCTGCTCCCCTCTCTCTCTGCCCCTCTCTCTCTTACCCTTCTCTCTCCCTGTTCCCCTCTCTCTCTGTCTCCCTCTCTTTCTGCCCCCTCTCTCTCTGTTCCCTTCCCGCTCTGTCCCCCCTCCCTCTCTTTCCCCTTCTCTCTCTGTCCCTCTCTCTCTGCCCCCCTCTCTTTCTCGCCCTCTCTCTGCCCCCCTCTCTCTCTGACCCCCTCTCTCTCTGCCCCCCTTTATCTCTGTCCCCTCTCTCTCTGTCCCCGTCTCTCTGTTCCCCTCTCTCTGTCCCCCCTCTCTCTGTCCCCCTCTCTCTCTGTCCCCCCTCTCTGTCATCCTCTCTCTGTCGCCATCTCTCTATTCCCTTCTCTCTCTATCCCCTTCTCTCTCTGTCACCCCTCTCTCTGTCCCCCCTCTCTCTGTCCGCTCTCTCTCTGTCTCCCTCTCACTGTTCCCACCCCCCGTCGCCTTCTCTCTGACCCCTCTCTCTCTGTCCCATCTCTTTCTGTCCTGCCCTCTCTCTGTCCACTTCTCTCTCTGTCACCCCTCTCTCTGTCCCCCCCTCTCTGTCCCCCCTCCCTGTACCCCCCTCTGTCGACCCGCTCTCTGTCTCCCCCTCTGTCCCCCCTCTCTCTGCCTTCCCCTCTCTGTCCACCCCTCTCTCTGTCCCCTCTCTCCCTGTCCCCCTCTCTCTCTGTCCCCCTCTCTCTCAGCCCCCCTCTCTCTCTGTCACCCCCTCTCTCTGTCCCCCTCTCACTGTTCCTCCCTCTGTCTGTGTTCCCCTCTCTCTGTCCCCCTCTCTCTGCCCCCCTCGCTCTCTGTCCCCTCTCTCTCTGTCCCCGTCTCTCTGTCCCCCTCTTTCTCTGTCCCCTTCTCTCTCTGCCCCCCTAACTCTTCCTCCCCGCTCGCCCCGCCTCTCTCTCTCTCCCCCCCCTCTCTGTCCCCCTCTCTCTCTGTCCCCCCTCTCTCTGTTATCCTCTCTCTGTCATCATCTCTCTGCCCCCTCTCTCTCTGTCCCTCTCTTTCTGTCCCACTCTCTCTCTGTCCCCCTCTCTCTGTCCCACCTTCTCACCCCCACTCTGTCCGTCTCTCTCTGTCCCCCTCTCTCTGTCCCACTCTTTCTGTCCCACTCTCTCTCTGTCCCCCACCCTCTCTTTCCCCCATTCTCTGTCCCCTCTCTCTCTGTCCCCTCTCTCTCTGCTCCCCTCTCTCGGCCTCCCCTCTCTCTGCCCTCCCTTGTCTGCCCCCTCTCTCTGCTCCACACTCTCTCTGCCCTTCTCTCGCTGTCCCCCTCTCTCTCTGCCCCCTCTCTCTGCTCCCCTCTCTCTCTGCCCCACTCTCTCTTACCCCTCTCTCTCTCTGTTCCTCTCTCTCTCTCTGTCTCCCTCTCTCTCTCTGTCCCCCTCTCTCTCTGCCCGCTCTTTATCTCTCGCTCTCTCTGCCCCCTCTCTCTCTGACCCCCTCCCTCTCTGTCCTCCTCTCTCTCTTTCCCCTTCTCTCTCTGTCCCTCTCTCTCTCTGCCCCCCTCTCTCTCTCGCCCTCTCTCTGCCCCCCCTCTCTCTCTGACACCCTCTCTCTCTGACGCCCTCTCTCTCTGCCCCCCTCTCTCTCTGGCCCCCCCTCTCTCTGCTCCCTCTTTCTCTGTCCCCCCCTCTCTCTGTCCCCCTCTCTGTTCACCCCTCTCTCTGCCCCCTCTGACTGTGTTCCCCTCTCTCTCTGTCCCCCCTCTCTCTGCCCCCCTCGCTCTCTGTCCCCTCTCTCTGTCCCCGTCTCTCTGTCCCCCTCTTTCTCTGTCCCCTTCTCTCTCTGCCCCCTCTCTCTTCCCCCCGCTCGCGCCCCCTCTCTCTCTCTCCCCCTCTCTCTCTGTCCCCCTCTCTTTCTGTCCCACTCTCTCTCTGTCCCTCTCTTTCTGTCCCCCCTCTCTCTGTCCCCTCTCCCTCTGTCCCCCCTCTCCATCCCCCCACTCTCTGTCCCCCTCTCTCTGTCCCCCACTTTCTCTGTCCCCTCTCTCTCTGTCCCCCCTTTCCACCCCCCACTCTCTGACCCCCTCTCTCACCCCCACTCTGTACCCCTTTCTCTGACCCCTATTCTCTGTCCCCCACCCTCTGTCCCACTCTATCCACACTCTCTATGACCCCCTCTACCTCCACCTTTTCCGTCACCCTCTCTCTGACCCCCTCTCTCTGCCCCCTTTCTCTGTGCGCCTTTCTCTGTGCCCCTATCTCTGTCCGCCTCTCTCTGTCCCCCCTCTCTCTGTCCCCCTCTCTGTTCCCCCCCTCTCTCTGCCCCCTCTGACTGTGTTCCCCTCTCTCTCTCTGTCCCCCTCTCTCTGCCCCCCTCGCTCTCTGTCCCCTCTCTCTGTCCCCGTCTCTCTGTCCCCCTCTTTCTCTGTCCCCTTCTCTCTCTGCCCCCTCTCTCTTCCTCCCCGCTCGCCCCCCCTCTATCTCCCTCCCCCCCTCTCTCTGTCCCCCTCTCTCTCTGTCCCCCCTCTCTCTGTTATCCTCTCTCTGTCATCATCTCTCTGCCCCCTCTCTCTGTCCCTCTCTTTCTGTCCCACTCTCTCTCTGTCCCCCCTCTCTCTGTCCCACCTTCTCACCCCCACTCTGTCCGCCTCTCTCTGTCCCCCTCTCTCTGTCCCTCTCTTTCTGTCCCACTCTCTCTCTGTCCCCCACCCTCTCTTTCCCCCATTCTCTGTCCCCTCTCTCTCTGTCCCCTCTCTCTCTGCTCCCCTCTCTCGGCCTCCCCTCTCTCTGCCCTCCCTTGTCTGCCCCCTCTCTCTGCTCCACACTCTCTCTGCCCCTCTCTCTCTGTCCCCCTCTCTCTGACCCCCTCTCTCTCTGTTCCCCTCTCTCGCTGTCCCCCTCTCTCTCTGCCCCCTCTCTCTGCTCCCCTCTCTCTCTGCCCCACTCTCTCTTACCCCTCTCTCTCTCTGTTCCCCTCTCTCTCTCTGTCTCCCTCTCTCTCTCTGTCCCCCTCTCTCTCTGCCCCTCTTTATCTCTCGCTCTCTCTGCCCCCTCTCTCTCTGACCCCCTCCCTCTCTGTCCCCCTCTCTCTCTTTCCCCTTCTCTCTCTGTCCCTCTCTCTCTCTGCCCCCCTCTCTCTCTCGCCCTCTCTCTGCCCCCCCCTCTCTCTCTGACACCCTCTCTCTCTGACGCCCTCTCTCTCTGCCCCCCTCTCTCTCTGGCCCCCTCTCTCTCTGCTCCCTCTTTCTCTGTCCCCCCCTCTCTCTGTCCCCCTCTCTGTTCCCCCCCTCTCTCTGCCCCCTCTGACTGTGTTCCCCTCTCTCTCTGTTCCCCCTCTCTCTGCCCCCCTCGCTCTCTGTCCCCTCTCTCTGTCCCCGTCTCTCTGTCCCCCTCTTTCTCTGTCCCCTTCTCTCTCTGCCCCCTCTCTCTTCCCCCCGCTCGCGCCCCCTCTCTCTCTCTCCCCGTCTCTCTCTGTCCCCCTCTCTTTCTGTCCCACTCTCTCTCTGTCCCTCTCTTTCTGTCCCCCCTCTCTCTGTCCCCTCTCCCTCTGTCCCCCCTCTCCATCCCCCCACTCTCTGTCCCCCTCTCTCTGTCCCCCACTTTCTCTGTCCCTTCTCTCTCTGTCCCCCCTTTCCACCCCCCCACTCTCTGACCCCCTCTCTCACCCCCACTCTGTACCCCTTTCTCTGACCCCTATTCTCTGTCCCCCACCCTCTGTCCCCCTCTATCCACACTCTCTCTGACCCCCTCTACCTCCACCTTTTCCGTCACCCTCTCTCTGACCCCCTCTCTCTGCCCCCTTTCTCTGTGCGCCTTTCTCTGTGCCCCTCTATCTGTCCCCCTCTCTCTGTCCCCCCTCTATCTGTCCCCCTCTCTGTTCCCCCCCTCTCTCTGCCCCCTCTGACTGTGTTCCCCTCTCTCTCTGTCGCCCTCTCTCTGCCCCCCTCGCTCTCTGTCCCCTCTCTCTGTCCCCGTCTCTCTGTCCCCCTCTTTCTCTGTCCCCTTCTCTCTCTGCCCCCTCTCTCTTCCCCCCGCTCGCGCCCCCTCTCTCTCTCTCCCCGTCTCTCTCTGTCCCCCTCTCTTTCTGTCCCACTCTCTCTCTGTCCCTCTCTTTCTGTCCCCCCTCTCTCTGTCCCCTCTCCCTCTGTCCCCCCTCTCCATCCCCCACTCTCTGTCCCCCTCTCTCTTTCCCCCACTTTCTCTGTCCCCTCTCTCTCTGTCCCCCCTCTCCACCCCCCCCACTCTCTGACCCCCTCTCTCACCCCCACTCTGTACCACTTTCTCTGACCCCTATTCTCTGTCCCCCACCCTCTGTCCCCCTCTATCCACACTCTCTCTGACCCCCTCTACCTCCACCTTTTCCGTCACCCTCTCTCTGACCTCCTCTCTCTGCCCCCTTTCTCTGTGTGCCTTTCTCTGTGCCCCTCTCTCTGTCCCCCTCTCTCTGTCCCCCCTCTCTCTGTCCCCCCTCTCTCTGTCCCCCCTCTCTCTGTCCCCCTCTCTCTCTGACCCTCTCACTCTGTCCCACTCTCTCTGTCCCGATCTCTCTCTGCCCCTCTATCTCTGTGCCCATCTCTCTGCCCCTCTCTCTCTGTACCCCCTATCTCTGTCCCCCACTGTCTGCCCCCTCTCTCTGCTCCACTCTCTCTCTGCCCCTCTCTCTCTGTCCCTCTCTCTCTGACCCCTCTCTCTCTGTTCCCCTCTCTCTCTGTCTCCCTCTCTCTGTCCCCTCTCTCTCTGTCCTACCCTCTCTGCCCCCTCTCTCGCTCTGACCCCCTCTCTCTGTTCCCCCTCTCTGTCTCCCTCTCTGTCGCCCTCTCTCTCTGCCCCCTCTCTCTCTGTTCCCTGACTCTGTGTTCCCCTCTCTCTCTCCCCCTCTCTCTCTGTCCACCTGTCTCTCTGTCCCCTCTCTCTCTGTCATCCTCTCTCTGTCGCCATCTCTCTGTCCCCTTCTCTTTCTATCCCCTTCTCTCTCTGTCACCCCTCTCTCTGTCACCCCTCTCTCTGTCCCCCCTCTCTCTCACTGTCCCTCCCCTCTATCGCCTTTTCTCTGACCCCTCTCTCTCTGTCCCCTCTCTCTCTGTCCTGCCCTCTCTCTGTCCACTTCTCTCTCTCTCCTTCCCTCTCTGTTCCCCCTCGCTGTCCACCCCTCTCTCTGTCCCCCCTCTCTGTCCCCGTCTCTCTGTCTCCCTCTCTCTCTGTTTCCCTCTCTCTCTGCCCCCCTCTCTCTCTGTCCCCGTCTCTCTGTCTCCCGCCTCTCTCTGTCCACCCCGTCCCTCTCTCTCTCTCTCTCTGTCTCTCTCTCTCTCTGGCCCCTTTCTGTCTCTGTCCCTCTCTCTCACTGTCCCCCCCCCATCGCCTTCTCTCTGACCCCTCTCTCTCTGTCCACTCTCTCTCTGTCCCCTCTCTCTCTGTCCACTTCTCTCTCTGTCCCCCTCTCTCTGTAACCCCCTCTCTGTCCCCCTCTCTGTACCCCCCTCTGTCCGCCCCCTCTGCCCCCCTCTCTGTCCCCCGCTCTCTTTCCCGCTCTCTCTCTGCCCCCTCTCTCTGCCCCTCTCTCTCTCTCTCTCTCTCTCCCCCTCTCTCTCTGTCCCCTCTCTCTCTGTCCCCTCTCTGTCTGCTCCCCACTCTCTGCCCTCCCTTGTTTGCCCCTTCTCTCTGCTCCACATTCTCTCTGCCCCTCTCTCTCTGTCCCCCTCTCTCTGACCCCCCTCTCTCTGTCTACCTCTCTCTCTGTCCCCCTCTCTTTCTGCCCCCCTCTCTCTCTGTCCCCTACCTCTCTACCCCCTCTCTCTCTCGCCCTCTCTCTGCCCCCCTCTCTCTCTGCCCCCTCTCGGTCTGCCCCCTTCTCTCTCTGTCCCCTTCTCTCGCTGCCCCCCCTCTCTCTCTTCCCCCCGCTCCCCCTCTCTCTCCCTCTCCCCCTCTCTCTCTGTTCCCCTCTCTCACTCTGTCTCCCTCTCTCTCTCTGGTCCCCCCCTCTCTCTGCCCCCTCTTTATCTCTTGCTCTCTCTGCCTCCTCTCTCTCTGCCCCCTCTCTCTCTATCCCCCTCTCCCTCTGTTCCCCTCTCTCTGTCTTCCTCTCTTTCTGCCCCCCCTCTCTCTCTGTCCCCCTTCCTCTCCTGCCCTCTCTCTCTCGCCCTCTCTATGCCCCCTCTCTCTCTGCCCCCCCCCTCTCTGTCCCCTCTCGCTCTGTCCCCGTCTCTCTGTTCCCCTCTCTCTGTCCCCCTCTTTCTCTGTCCCCCTCTTTCTCTGTCCCCTTCTCTCTCTGCCCCCCTCTCTCTTCCCCACCGCTCCCCCCTCTCTCTCTCTCTCCCTCTCTCTCTGTCCCCCCCTCTCTCTGTCCCCCCTCTCTCTGTCATCCTCTCTCTCACTGTCCCCACCCCCCCGTCGCCTTCTCTCTGACCCCTCTCTCTCTGTCCAGCTCTCTCTGTCCTGTCCTCTCTCTGTCCACTTCTCTCTCTGTCCCCCTCTCTCTGTACCCCTCTCTCTGCCCCCCCTCTCTTTACCCCCTCCCTGTACCGCCCTCTGTCGACCCCTCTGCCCCCCCTCTCTTTCCCCCATCTCTGTCCCCCCCTCTCTTGCTTCCCTCTCTGTCCCCTTCTCTTTCTATCCCCTTCTCTCTCTGTCCCCTCTCTCTCTGTCCTCCCTCTCTCTGTTCCCCGCCCTCTCTCTGTTCCCCCCCGCCCCCCTCTCTCTCTGCCCCCTCTATCTATCCCCCTCTATCTCTATCCTTCCCTCTGTCTGACCCCCTCTCTGTGTGTCCCTCTCTCTTTGTCACCCCATTCTCTGTCCACCCTCTCTCCTTTCCCCCGTCTCTCTGTCCCCCCTCTCTCTGTCCCCCTCTCTCTGTCTCCCCCCTCTCTCTGTCCCCCCCTCTCTGTCCCCCTCTCTCTGTTCCCCCCTCTCTCTGCACCCCTCTGTCTGTGTTCCCCTCTCTCTGTGTTCCCCTCTCTCTCTATCTCCCCCTCTCTCTCTCCCCTCTCTCTCTCGCGCTCTCTCTGCCCCCTCGCTCTCTGACCTCTCTCTCTCTGCCCCCCTCTCTCTCTCTGCCACCCCCTCTCTCTGCCCCTCTCTCTCTGCCTCCCTCTCTCTCTCTGTCCCCCACCCTCTCTTTGTCCCTCTCTCTCTGTTCCCCTCTCTTTTTGTCTCCCTCTCTCTCTGTCTCCCTCTCTCTCTGTCTCTCTCACTCTCTCTGTCCCCCTCTCTGTCTCCCACTCTCTCTGTCCCCTCTCTCTCTGCCCCCTCTCTCTTTGCCCCCTCTCTCTCTGTCCCCTCCTCTCTGTCTCTCTCTCTCTGCCCTTCCTCTCTCTGTCTCCCACTCTCTCTGCCCCCCTCTCTTTTTCTCCCTCTCTCTCTGTCTCCCTCTCTCTCTGTCTCCCTCTCTCTCTGTCCCCTTCTCTCTCTGTCCCCTTCTCTCTCTGTCCCCTCTCTCTCTGTCCCTCCTCTCTCTGTCTCCCACTCTCTCAGCCCCCTCTCTCTCTGCCCCCCTCTCTCTTTGCCCCTCTCTCTCTGTCCCCCCCTCTCTCTATCCCCTCTCTCTGTCCCCTTCTCTCTGTCTCTCTCTCTCTGCCCCCTCACTCTCTGCCCCGTCTCTCTCTCCCCCCTCTCTCTCTGTCCCCGTCCTCTCTCTCTCGCCTTCTCTCTGCCCCCCGCCCCCTCTCTCTCTGCTCCCCTCTCTCTCTGCCCCCCGCTGTCTCTGCCCCTCTCTCTGTCCCCTCTCTCTCTGTCCCCTCTCTCTCTGTCCCCCTCTCTCTCTGTCCCCTTCTATCTCTGTCCCCCCCTCTCTCTCTGTCCCTCCTCTCTCTGTCTCCCACTCTCTCTGCCTCCTCTCTCTCTGCCCCCTCTCTCTCTGCCCCCTCTCTCTCTGTCCCCCTCTCTCTCTGTCCCCTCTCTCTGTTCCCTTCTCTCTGTCTCTCTCTCTGTGCCCCCGCTCTCTGCCCCCCTCTCTGTCCCCCCTCTCTCTCTGTTCCGTTTCTCTCTGTCCCCTTCTCTCTGTCTCCCTCTCTCTCTGTCCTTCCTCTCTCTGTCTCCCACTCTCTCTGCCCCCTCTCTCTGCCCCCCTCTCTCTCTGCCCCCTCTCTCTCTGGCCCCCCTCCTCTCTCTGCCCCGTCTCTCTCTGCCCCCTCTCTCTCTGCCCCCCTCTCTCTTTGCCCCCTCTCTCTCTGTCCACTCTCTCTGTCCCCTTCTCTCTGTCTCTCTCTCTGCCCCTCCTCTCTCTGTCTCCCACTCTCTCTGCCCCCCCTCTCTTTGTCTCCCTCTCTCTCTGTCTCCCTCTCTCTCTGTCTCCCTCTCTCTCTGTCCCCCTCTCTCTCTGTCCCTTTCTCTCTCTGCCCCCCCTCTGTCTCCCACTCTCTCAGCCCCCTCTGCCCCCCTCTCTCTTTGCCCCCTCTCTCTCTGTCCCCCTCTCTCTTTGTCCCCTCTCTCCGTCCCCTTCTCTCTGTCTCTCCCTCTCTGCCCCCCTCTCTCTGCCCCCGTCTCTCTCCCCCCTCTCTCTCTGTCCCCCTCTCTCTCTCTCGCCTTCTCTCTGCCCCCCCGCCTCCTCTCTCTCTGCCCCCCTCTCTCTCTGCCCCGCTGTCTCTGTCCCCTCTCCCTGTTCCCCTCTCTCTCTGCCCCCTCTCTCTCTGCCCCCCCCCACTCTCTCTGCCCCCTTCTCTCTCTGCCCCCCCCTCTCTCTGCCCCTCTCTCTCTCTGTCCCCCACACTCTCTGTTCCCCCCTCTCTCTCTTCCCCTCTCTCTTTGTATCCCTCTCTCTCTCTGTGTCTCTCTCTCTGTCCCCCACATTCTCTGTCACCCTCTCTCTCTCCCTCCTCTCTCTCTGTCCCTCTCTCTCCCTGTCCCCCTCTCTCTCTGTCCCCTCTCTCTCTGTCTCCCTCTCTCTCTCTCTCCCCCTCTCTCTCTCTGCCCCCTCTCACTCTCGCTCTCTCGCTGCCCCCCTCTCTCTCTGCCCCCCTCTCTCTCTGCCCCCTCCCGTCCCCCACTCTCTCTGTTCCCCTCTCTCTTTGTCTCCCTCTCTCTCTGTCTCCCTCGCTCTCTCTGTTCCCCTCTCTCTCTGTTCCCCTCTATCTTTGTCTCCCTCTCTCTCTCTGTCTCCCTCTCTCTCTGTATCTCTCTCTGTCCCCCACATTCTCTGTCACCCTCTCTCTCCCCCCTCTCTCTCTGTCCCTCTCTCTCCTGTCCCCCTCTCTCTCTGTCCCCCTCTCTCTCTGTTCCCTTCTCTCTCTGTCTCGCACTCTCTCTGCCCCCTCTCTCTCTGCCCCCCCCTCTCTCTCTGTCTCCTCTCTCTCTGTCTCTTTCGCTCTCTCTGTCCCCCTCTCTCTGTCACCCTCTCTCTCTGTCCCCCTCTCTCTCTGACCCCTCTCTCATTATGTCCTCCCCTATTTCTCTCTCTCTCCCTCCCTCCCTCACCTTATCTCTCCCTTCCCTCTCTCTCTCCCAGTCTTTCCCTGCTCCTTCGCTCTCTCTCCATCTTCTCTCACTCTCGATCCCCCTATCTTGGTCTCTTTCTCCCCACCACCCTCCTTTTCTCTCTAACTGAATCTCTCTCCCTTCTGTCCCGCCCTTACTCTCTCTCTCTCTGACACACTCTGTCTCCCTGGTCCTTCCCTCTCCCTCTGACCCAGAGACTGCAGGTTGGTGGTGAGTCTGCTTGTGGGGGGGGGGGGGGGGGCGGGGGGGGGCGGCGTGTGGGTGTGAGTGGATCGAGAGATGTGGGAAGTGCGAGGTGGGAAAATGGGGTAGAGCCAGAATTGTGAGAAGGAGGTAGAGACGGCAGGGGAGAGAGAGAGAGAGAGAGAGAGAGAGAGAGAGAGAGGAGAGAGAGAGAGAGAGAGAGAGAGAGAGAGAGAGAGAGAGAGAGTGAGGGGGAGGGGGAGAGAGAAGAATGGAGGCAGCTGATAAACTCATGTTGGGGGTGTGAGAGAGAGAGGGGGAGAGTGAGGCAGAAAGAATAGTGGAGGCAGGTGGAGAAACTGGGGTTGGGGGCTGTCAGAGAGGGGACCGGACAGAGTGAAAGGGAGAGGTGGTGAGAAAGAGAGATTGTGCAGGAAGGGAGAGAGGGAGAGAATTGAGGAGGAAAAGTGGGGGTGAGGAATTGGGGAGGCCAGGTTGGAATGGGGGGGGGTGGTCAGAGGGAGTTAAACCCAGCTCCTGAGCTCAGGGCACGGTACCCTCCCCTTCCCTGAGGCCCAGGACTTGGGGCTGAGTCTGTCTCTCTCCAGCTCAGCTTCTTCAACACAAAGACACACAACAACATCGGTCACTCTGCTGCTCGGCACACTTTAATCAACATTTTTATTGGTTACAAATGGAAGTGATGGATACAGTCAGTGGGATGGTGCCTTTTCTCACTGACCCCTGAGTTGTGAGAAACATTGAAATGTTTCCCTGTAACCCCCCTGTGGGATAAGGATGGACAAACCAGCGCTACCCTCAGTCTGCTACCATAGCGACAGGCTGCTCCATCGCTGAAACACTGAACCTAAATGAGAAAATCCCGGATGGATTGATTAATGAGGGAATTTGATGGATGGATGGATTTGGGTGAAGGGATATTTCAGCACATTCTTCAGCTGCTGCCTGAACTTAGTCTGGGTCACGGCATAAATCGCGGTGTTTGTGCAGCAACTGAGGAGCTGCAGCATGAAGCCCAATTCCTGCACAAAGCGATCGAGATACACAGACTTATACCCAAAATAATACATCCGGACCCAAAGAGAATACAGCATGAACGTTGACCATAACAGGATGAAATTGGCCGAGATCACAAACAGTAAAATGATGGATTTTTTTCGGTTTCTCATTTCAGTGTCAGACTGAGCGTCCCCATTGGTGTGAGCGCGGAGTCTCCTGCGGGCTCTGCTGGTCACTAAAATGTATCTGACGGTGAGAACATTGAGCAGCAGAATCAGGAGAAATGGGACACACGGGGTTAGAATGTGGTGGAGGAACTCGCTTGTGGTCCAGACACTGGAGAATAGAACAGCGTCTGTTATATCACAAAACGTGGGGACGTTCATCATCCGATACCGAGCCGTGAGCATAAAATACCAGAAAATGTTCTTTAAACAGCTCAGCACAGTCACTGCTCCCAGAACCACAGCCGCCGTTTTCTCACTGCAATATTTACCTTTCATCTTCTGGCAACAAATGGCCACAAACCGATCAAAGGTGAAAGTGACGGTGAACCAGACAGAGCAGTCAGTGGCTGCATAAAGCAGGACGGCGTGGATATTACACACGCGGACGGAGTCCCTCAGGAAATAAAACTGTTCATGATAAACAATGGGAATGTGTCTCAGGATCAGGTCGAGGATAATGACCAGGAGATCCGCCGCTGCCATGGCCCCCAGGTAACGTCTGACACATGGAGACAGTCCACAATCTTTATAAAGCAGGACGTAGATGGTCACAATGTTAACTGTGAGGAAGGAAAACAAACCCATTATCCATCAGCCTGGAGGCAAAGGGACCCGTTTGATCGGGGACCCAGTGAGGTTTTCAAATGTGTCCCTGTATTCAGGGATTTATTAAAATAATTGGAGCTGGAAAAACAAATGGGAACGTCTGAATTACTGACAAAAATGTGACATAAACCACAAGAAACCCTCCCTCCCCAAACACACAGAGACACATCCATAAGGACAGATGGTTTCTAGAACATTCCCACACACTCGATCCCTCGAGAGCAGACACAGGTCACTCCTTCCCAGTTCCTAATACGGAGGGTGGGAATGTTGCTGTCCTGAAGGATTCTCTCCCAGTTTCCTGAAGACAAACAGAGTTTGGGAATTCCTGTATTTTATTCTAAATTGTGGTCGACCCTGTGTCGTGAAGAAATGTAAACGCAGGGAAAACGTATTCCCCCCTTTAACTGTCTGAGCGGCCTTCGGAACAGTGTCTCCTTCTCCCTGGAACGGGATCTCTTCCCTCGGGATCTTATCGTTTGTTTATTTCACTGACGTCCGGCCGTTCACAAACAATGTCAGGGATAGAACGTTCCAAGGAATGTCAGTTATAGAATGTCGGGGACAGAAATTTCCGGGGAACCCCTTGACCTGTCCATGACCTTTCCCCCCTACCCACCCCACCAACATGATGTACTGTGCCTGGGGTGACATTAACATTAATGGGGGGAGAGACGGAGGGTCCAATCACAGGAATGGGAACTAAAGGCATTGCCAGATCAGCTGAAATGGTTAGATATACCACATTCTCAATCCACCTCACAGAACCAGCCCAGACACCATATACCCAGAGGAGATATCTGTTCACCGTGGAACACTGTACAGACCAGGCCAGTGTCCTGCTCAGTACAACCCAGCAATCTGTGCAGAATCATCCATTACACTGGTCAATACAATCCAGCAATCTGTCCAGAGTGGAACACTGCGCAGATCATGTCAGGGCACTTATCTTCAAACGCAGATGAGACATGTGTCCACTATGGAAAACTGGGACAGAGACAGAAAAGCTGCAGATGCTGGAATCCAAAGAAGACAGACAGGAAGCTTGGAGAACACAGCAAGTCACGCTGTGATGTAGAGAAGTCGACGTTTCAGGTGTATCCCTTCTGCAAGAGTCCTGACGGAGGTCTACACCGAAACATCAAATTCCACTCCTCCTGATACTGCCTGGCTTGCAGTGTTCCTCCAGCAAGTATTTAGCATGGGAAACAGTGCAGACCACACCCGTGCATTGATCTGTAAACGCGGACTAGATATCTGTCCAGCACAGGGAGCTATGCAGACCACAACAGTGCATTCATCAATAAACCTCAAACAGATAGTCTGACCAGCACAGCGAGCTATGCTGTGATTACTCGTGAATTAATCTGTAACCCAGGAGCTGTTACCCTCCCAGCATGTAGGACTGTGAACCCCACCCCAGTGCATTGATCTGTAAACCAGGAGCAGTTACCCTCCCAGCATGTAGGACTGTGTACACCACCCCAGTACATTGATCTGTAACCCAGGAGCAGTTACCCTCCCAGCATGTAGGACTGTGTACACCACCCCAGTACATTGATCTGTAAACCAGGAGCAGTTACCCTCCCAGCATGTAGGACTGTGTATACCACCCCAGTACATTGATCTGTAACCCAGGAGCAGTTACCCTCCCAGCATGTAGGACTGTGTACACCACCCCAGTACATTGATCTGTAAACCAGGAGCAGTTACCCTCCCAGCATGTAGGACTGTGCACATCTCCCCAGTGCATTGATCAGTAACCGAGGAGCAGTTACCCTCCCAGCATGCAGGACTGTGTACACCACCCCAGTACATTGATCTGTAACCCAGGAGCTGTTCCCCTCCCGGCATGTAGGACTGTGTATCCCACACCACGACATTGATCTTTAACCCAGGAGCAGTTACCCCCACCCCCCAGCATGTAGAACTGTGTACCCCACCCCAGTGCAGTGATCTGTAACCCAGGAGCAGTTACCCTCCCACCATGTAGGACTGTGTACACCACCCCAGTGCATTGATCTGTAACCCAGGAGCTGTTACCCTCCCAGCATGTAGAACTGTGTACCCCACCCCAGTGCATTGATCTGTAACCCAGGAGCAGTTACCCTCCCAGCATGTAGGATTGTGTACCCCACCCCAGTGCATTGCTCAGTAACACTGTGTTAGATCCTTGCCCAGCGTGGGAATTCTGGCAGCCCATGCTGGAAGTGACAGGATGTGCAGCTCCCACCCATTTACAGCTCCATATCTCCATTGTGCCCTGACGAGGGGCTGATGTGGGTGTGAACATTACTGCCAGAGAGAGATGGCAGGGGATTCAGTTTAATATCATCACATGGGAGTGGTTTGGGGTATAGACAGAGAGGGGGAGACTGAGAGATAGTGTCATTGAAAGATGTGTGCCGAGGTTTCAGAATGTTGAAATGTAGACACTTTGATAGCATCCTGTAATATGAGTCAGTCTTCCCAGGAAAGATGGGAAAAAGGGATATTGGTGTCAAGTCAGTTGATCTTTTTTTCTGCGCATTTGTAACTGGGAGTAAGGTCAGTATCGTCTTCAACTCATTGGTCTGAATCATACAATAATTTGTCTCAGTTCCATTTTTTTTGAGTGTAGCAGAGGGATTGTCTGTACGAGGCTGAGCTTGTTTCCTGGTGCTATCTTATCGAACTCACCTCATTAACTACCCACCCCACCTCATGGTCTTCCTCTAATTCAATACTAGCCCGATTCTCCCACCCATTATTTTCCAATGTACTTTCAGGAAGTGAATCTCCCGTGCTTTCCTGGACTGGCCTCAAAGTGACTCCAGAAACATAGACATGTGATAAACTCTTCAATAGTCTCTGAAATGGCAAAGCAAGATCCTCAATTGTATCAAACTGTTCCGATGTCTTCAAGGATAAAACCAGACAGAACACCCAGCACCAGTTTCGGTATCGGAAAAGGGAATGGTAAACACAATCCTGTCGCCACTGCAGAGACCTCCTTCCTTACTTCTGAGAGTTTGTGACAATTTTCCCACAGACTACACACAAACACCGGTAAAGAAGGAGAAACATCCACAGAAGAATCCAGACATTAAACAAACAGTTCTTCCTAGCCATATCGGAAATTAAAGACAGTAAGTACCAAAAACTTTCATGTACTGACCCCCACACTTTGGGTTCCTCAACTGTTCCAGAAATGGACCCAAAGAAGGAGGTCATACAACATATTGAGCCTCCCCCATTCTAGTTCATGTTCAAACATCTCCTCAATGCACTTATCGCACTAAATGAATATATCTGTTAATGTGAGTAACCTTGGAAAACTATAAATAGGAAGTACAGTAGTCCCTTTGGCCCATCGAGTTTGCTACCCAATTCAGTATAATGATGGCTGGCCTTTCATTTCCACACTGCACTCTTGCTCTCACCTCATCCGTTTACTGCCTCTAAATCCTTATTTAGATTCAGTGCCTTGGCTTCTCAGTGTGAGCGAATTCCCCAGGTGCCCCAGTCTCTGAGTGCAGATATTTATTCTCATCTCAATGCACAGAGTCCTGCCTGTTTTAGACATATCAGCCAGGGGAATTACCATCCCTGATTCAATACTGTCACACCCTGTTAGAGTTTTATATATCTCACTGAGATCACCACTCATTTTCATAAAGTCAATGGAATACAGACCCTGTCGCCCCAAACTCTGTTCCCACAACAAGCCAGTCATCCCAGAGAATCAGTCTGGTTATTCTTTGCTGCTCTCCCTCAATGTCAGGTTTGTCCTTTATTAGGTAAGGAGACCAAAACTGCACACAACACTGCACAGTGTTCAAGATGGGGTCCCAACTAAGCCCTGTACAGCTGCAGTAAGTCACCCTTACTCCTGGGCTCAAATCCTGAAATGAAGGTCAATGCACCGTTTATCTTCCTAACTGCTTTCTGTTTCTGCAATACTGCTTTCAGTGACTGGTGTACAAGGAGATTCAGATCCTTTTCAATGTTACAGCTCCCCCCTTGGAGGGTCTATGTACACTGGTCAGCATGACAATGCCATTCCCAGTATTGACCTCTGGGTTGAGAACTCTCTGTGCTTCAGGGACCTTGGAGCGCTGCTCAGAAAGAAACAACAAAAAGGAGCAGACATCGCTTTATAGAGCAACATGTTTCAAATATAAGCTGACAATCTATTCTTCCCACCAAAGGGCACACCGTCACCTCTACCCACCTTGTTCTCCATCTGCTACGTATTTGTCCATTCACTCCACTTGTCTCAGTTACCTTGGCACTTTTTAACATCCTCCCCACCCACTCACAATCCCACATCCTTTCGTGCTTTCAACAGGCTGGGATATATTGTATTTGATTCCTGCAATCAAATGTTTAATTGGTATTGCAACAGCTGGGGCCTGAGCACCGATCCCTGCGATACCTCAGCAACCTTCCTGTTAATTTTATTTTTCCAAATTATTTATTTCGTCAATCTGGGTGTCACTGGCTGGGCCAGAATCTATTTCCTGTCCCTAGTTACCCTTGATAAGGCGGTGATGAGCTGTCTTGTTGAATTGCTGCAGTCCACTTGCTGTGGATGACTGGTAACTGAATTGCTGAGGACCACTGGAGGAGGCTGAGATGGATCATCCACTCAGCATTTCTGACTGAAGATTGGTACGAATGTATCAGCCTTATCTTATACACTGAGGTGCTGGGCTTTACCATCATGGTGGAAGGGGTTATTTGTGGAATCTCTTCATCCAGTGAATTGTTTAATTATCCCCAACGTTTCTCGATGAGAAGTGGAAGGACTGCAGAGATTACATCTGATCCGTTGCTTGTGGGATCACTTAGCTCTGTCTATCACTTATTGCTTCTGCTCTTTGGCACACATGTAGTCCTGTTTCATGCTTCACCAGGCTGACATCTCAATGTCAAGTGTGCCCGGTGCTGTTCCTGCCATCCTGCACACTCTATTGAACCAAGGTTGATCCTCTGGCTTGATGGTAATTGTTGTGAGGGGGACATGCCAGGCCATGACGTTGTGTGGGAGTACAATTCTGCTGCTATTGATGACCCACAATACCTTATGGAAACCCAGACTTGAGCTGCTAGATCTGTTCGAAGTCTGTCTTGTTTAGCACGTGGATAGTCCCACCCAAACTGATGGAGGTTATTCTCAATGTGAAGGTGTGACTTGTCTCCACAATGACTATGCGGTAGTCACTCTTACCAATATTGTCATGGGCAGATACTTCTGCAATTGGCTGAATAAGGATGTGGTCAAGTATGTATTTTCCTCTAGTTGGTTCCTTCACCGCCTGCCACCGACCCAGTCTAGCTGTTATATCCTTTAGGACACGGCCCGCTCGATCAGTAATGCTGTAGCTGAGATACTCTTGGAGGTGGACATTGGAATCCCCCACCCAGAGTACATCTTGCATCCTTACCAGCGTCAGTGTTTCCTCCAAGTGTTGTTCAGCATGGAGGAATATTGATTCTTCAGTTGAGAGAGGCTGGTATATGGTTATCAGCAGGAGGTTTCCTTTCCCATGTCTAAACTACACCGTGAGACTTCATGGGATACAGAGTCACTATTCAGGACTGTATCTCACTCTGCCGTCACATCTGCTGTGTCTGTCCTGCTTGTGAGACAGGAGATCTCCGGGGAAGGTGATGGGGTGTCTGGGACAGAGCCATACTCACAGAATCATACCTTAAATACAATGTCAGGCTGTTGCTTCACAAGTCTGTTTATTTCTATTCACTGTTTCCTGCCAGCTGTCCCATTCTAGAAACATGGCCATATATTAGTCCCAATCCACTAAGATTGAATTTTGCAAACTAGGCTTGGCGCTTTACCAAAGTTTTTTTCTGAAAATATAAATGTATTACATCCATTGTTTCTCTTTCATTTGTCTTTCTGTCTGTTTCACAATCATAATTCCCATTTCTTAAATCTATATTAAAGTTGACTATGACCATTATTTTCAGTCCCAATAATTTCTCCTAATCCATTTACTTACTATGTTCTCTGTTCCGTGTACTATGTCATTTTCCCACACCAGACTTGGTTTTCCTAGTATTGTTAGAAAGTTCTGTGAAGACAGAACTGAAGTAGTGACTTCATCGTTCTGCCATTTCCCTGTTTCCCATTGCCTATTCTCTGGTTTCAGGAAGCTGCACTTACTTTCTCATACCTCTCACATTGACAATATTTAACAACCTATTACATTCACTTTTCAGAAACCGATCAATTCGTGCATTCAGCTGCTCAATAATTGACCTTGCACACCATACACTCTCAGTACTATAGACTGTGTGCCAACAGAAATACAGCACGATCTATATTAGTCCCATTTTCCAACATCAGGTCCATAGCCAGGAATGCCATGACACTTCCAAGTTCTCGTCCAAGCACTTTTTAACGGTTGTGTGGTTACCCATGATAACTCCCCTTTCAGCAAGTGCATTCCAGACCACAACACCTTCTGGGTGAGAAAAAAAAATAAATTTTCTCTGTACCTCAAACTCCTCACTGTAAAATTGTGCTCCCTTGTTCTTGACCCTCTGACTAAAAGAAACAACTGTTGTCTATCCACCCTGTCCATGTCCCTCATTATCTTATCCTTCTGAATCACATCCCCTCTCAGCCTTCTCTACTCCAAAGTAAACAACCCGAGCTTATCCAGTCTCTCTCCACATCCTGGTGAATCTCCACTGCACACCCTCCAGTACAATCACATCCTTCCTGTAATGTTGCTCCCAGAACTCCACACAGTATTCCATCTTGGCCTAACGAAAGCGCTGTATAGCTCTTATAATCTACACACTGATTAATAAATGCTGCACCCAAGGTCCAATTCTTAACTAGCTCATTATCCTGTCCAGTCACATTCAGGGATGTGTGAAGGTGCACAGTCTAAGCTTCCTGTGCGCTGCCATTCATTGCCACTCTCCTGTCTGGTTCCTTCTTCCAAAGTGCATCTCCTCATACTTACCAGGTTTACATTCCATCTGTCAATGATCCAACCGTCTGACCATTCCTTCTGTATCTTCCTGCAACATAAAGCCTTCCTCCTCACTGCCAACCACCCGGCCAATCATTGTATCAAACGCAAACTTACTTATCACAACTCCTACCTCCTCTACCCATCTCCCTGCAGATTCACATCTACACCATTTATGAGTACCACAAAAAATAAGGGACACAGCACTGATCCCTGTGGTACACCAGGGGACACTGGTCTCCAGTCACACAAACAGCCTTCTCCCACCACCCTCTGTCTCCTGACACTACGACAACTTTTGTTATAACTTGTCAAGTTATTCTTAGACTGTGAGAATACTTTATTTCTCAGTTTCACATGTGGAACTTTGTCAAAGGCCTTGCTACAAAACTAAATAAGCGACTTCCTCAAACTAATTCAATCAAATTCATTAAATGTGACTTCCCTCTGATAAAGTCATGATGATTATCGCTGATCACCCTTGACACTCTGATTAGAGTTCGATTTTTTTTCCTTCCCTGTTTTCTCCAGTAATTTTCCTATCAATGATCTAACACTCACTTGTCTATAGTTCCCTGATCTATCTCTACCACCCTTACCATGAAGTGGAGTCACATTAGCTGTTCTCCAGTCCTCTGGCACCTCCCCTATGGTCAGATTCTAATTACAATTTTCAGTCAGGGTCTTTCCTCTTTTGACCCTGACAGCAGCCTGTGATACAACTCATCCAGACCGGGGATTGGTCCAATTTTATACCGGTCAAAGCCTCAAATTCGTGCTCGTACTTTACGTCAATCTGTTCGAGAGCGGTTCAGTCCATCTTCTCGAATTCTCTACCTGACTCCTCCTTCTCCCTAGTAAAACAGATGCGAAGGTCTCATGTAACAACCTATCAATGCTCACCAGCTTCTCACACAGATTGCCCCCCTTTGGTTTCTAATGGACACTAACTGTTTGCCATTTATTCTATTCTACTTGTACATGTAGAATATCGTGGGATTCTCGCTAATCTCGCCTGTTTGCACTTCTCCATGTCCCTCTGTTATTCAGTCCCCTCGATATTTCTAAGTTTTACTGTAATCAAATTATGAAAAGCAAGATCACAGGGTGAGTTTCCCCATCAGACAATCTTGCAATTTTATGGATTAATCTGGATAATACCTTTTGCAGTTCCTCTGTAGTCAGTATATTATATCTTAGATTGGGACTCCAAACGGTACACAATACTTTAAGTTTAGTCTCACTAACACTCTATGCAACTGGTGCACGACATGTTCTACATTGCAATTACATTCACATGAATGTAAACCTAATTTTAACTGTCCCATTTGCATATATCTTTCCCAATACCTTGCGCTTTATTTTTTCTTATGAGCTTACTGTATGACTTCTCAAAATATTGCTCCTGAATATCCAACTATACGTTATCCATTGGTTCCTCATTGCTTATGTCTACAAGAATCATCTTTCAAACCATTCCAAAAAGTGTTTGCTACTTATGGCTTTCATTTCATCGATGCGTTATCATACTTCCCGGTTTTGCCATGACCTTCTATATATCTAGCAGCACGTTCTTTGTAATTGAGTCCAACAGACACCCGACCGCAGATGACAAGTTAACTGGTCTGGAGTTCACCGCTCTCTATCTTCATCCTTTCTTAAACTGTCGGATAATATTTATAAACTTCACCTCATTCAGATTAGCTAAATGCCTTTCAGTAATGTGTAGGAAAATAACATGAAAATCTGCAATGCAATCAATATGTCCATTGCTGCTTCATTTGAAATACTTGTATGTACTACATCTGGTCTGTCAGATTTATCAATACTCAATCTGGCTGTTTGTTCAATGAAGACCTCATCACTGATATGAATGATCTTTGACTTTACTTACACAAATCCCATGGTCTCCTGGTATTTCTGGGAGAATTTCTGGATATTCTTCCTTGAAGATGGACACAAAAATAACTGTTTAATTTCCCTGTGATTTTTCTGTTCTCTACAATAAATGATCCTGTCTGCACACTCACTGTCCCACATTTGAGCGTGTTTTTGATTTTGTTTCATACATTGACAGAAGCTTTTTAGCAGGCTTTTGCTTTTCTTTCGTTTGCATGCTTTACGTTTTTGATTTTCTTCTCAGTTTCTTGGCCATCCTTTACTGGGCCTTACATCTCTCTGAATCCACTGGCCTACTACAACACTTGGCATTTTCCTAAGCTGTCTCCTTTGATCTAATAAGTAGATGAAGGTGGGGCTGATGGGATGGCAGGTGGACACATAGGAACGTTCAAAACGGCGGTGCTGAGTTGCAAGTTTGGACTGGGATAAGATGGGGTTTGAGGAAGTGGGGAAACTGGTGAAATCCACCATGATCCCGTGTGGTTGGAGGATCCCAAGTCGGAAGATGAGGCTTTCTTCCTCCAGGCTTCTGGTGCTTAGGGAGTGGCGATGGAGCAGGCCCAAAACCCTCATGTTCTTGGCAGAGTGGGAAGGGGAGTTAAAGTATTCAGCCACAAGACAGTGGAGTTGGTCAATGTGGCTGTCCCAGTGATATTCTCTGAAATGATCCACAAGTTGGCGTCCTGTCTCTCCAATGTCGGGAAGACTACATTGGGTGTAATGGATGCAGTCGATTAGGCTTTTCGTCTCCGTTCATCACCTATCACTTTCAACCCCACCTTCATCTTCCTATCGCATTCCCAGCGACCTCCCTTTTGCCACACCCACTTCTCATTTATCCCTCAGCCCCCTTGGCCCACAAGCCTCATTCCTGATGAAAGGCCTATGCTCAAACATCTATACTCCTGCTCTTAGTAGGCTGCCTGTCTATGCTTTTCCAGCACCATACTCTTCTACTCTGATCTCCAACATCGGTCGTCTCCACTTCCTCCTCACACCTTCATGGCTTGCATGACTCAGATTTATAATGGTTACTTCAAATAAAACAAAAATTGTCGTGGACTCAATCATCATAAACGAAAACCAATGCATTATTGTCACTGGTCCCAAATGGTCATTTACAGCAAAGTTTTCAATGAGCTCTTCTGATCATCCAACTCCAATTCCTAAGTAATCTTATCTCGAGCTCGGTGCTAGACATAATATTAATGCAAGCCATCTCAAACATGCTCATGAAATCCATTTTTCTCAGCATTAGTATTCAGTTTGGTTAATGCAGCTTAGATCTAATTTGCAGTACATTATTCCTGCAGTAGCCACAAACGTGTATATCTCATTTTCCTATTTTATAACATACCCAGTATTTGTCTTGCAGCTTTCACTTTGATATATAATTCCCATCAATGTTTGCTCCTCCTTGCTGTTTCTGAGCTCCACCTTATTAGATTCTGTAGAACCTGAGCGAAGTGGGCTCTGGGTAAATTAATGTTGGAGATCATCTCGCCACATCATTTATGCTCTTCTTCAGATCTCCTGTTATGCTGGTGGGGTAGAGAAGGACAATGATCTTTCAACAATGCTGTGTATTTGCCCAGCCAGCTGAGACTGCTGTAACCTGGGTGGGGACCTTACAGCAGGCTTGTAAAGTGTTGCTGCTGCTGAACAGGGTCTTAGTGAGATCACATCTGGAGTAGTGTGTACAGATTTAATCTCCTCAATGAGGAACGGATATTGTTATATTCGAAGCAGCTCAGAGATAGTTCCCTCAATTGATTCCTGTTATGAAGTGTTAAACTATAAGGAAAGGATGATCAGGTTGTGTTTAAAAGACCGAAAGATGACCGTATTTTTACAACGGACACCGGAAGGAGTCAGAAATCGAAGTCAATTACACAATAAATGGAGGAATCCATTCCACTTCTCCAGCTTGTTGCACAGGAACAGCAGAAGGATATTCATACCTTCGACCCTTTTACACCAGAACAGGACAAGGGTATTCAGTCCCGGAGCCTGATGTAAGGTTACAGGAGGAGGCCAATCAGCCCCTCGATCAAAACACTGAACCCAGAGTAGGCCACGCTGCACCAGTATCCTGTTACACAGCAACAGGATCAGTCCATTCAGCATCTTCAAGTCTGTAACACAGGAACTGGAAGAGGCCACACAATGACTGGAGATTTGCTACACTGAGATAACAGGAGGTCAGTCAGCCCCTCCGATCCTTTGTAGGGGAATTGGATAAGGATACAAAGTATCAGATACTTTTTTTTAGTAAGAAAGTTGGAGGTAATTCAGATACATGTCTGTTGTGTGAGAACAGGAGAAGACCAATCACTCCCTCAGTCCCATCTCAGGGATACATCAGGAGACTGTTCAGTATCTCCAGCCTGTTATGGAAGAAAAAGAGAAGACTCATCATCCCCTCAAAATGTTACACAGCAACAGGAAGATTCCATAATCCCCCAACCCTCTAACGCATCAACAGGAGGAGGTCATTCTGGCCATAGAGATTAGAATATCATAAAACCAGAAAGACGTCAGCCCATCGATTGTGTACACCACCAGGATGATGAATCCATGCAACCACACATGCCTCTTACACAACAATTGGAGCAGATCCTTTAAAAACGTTTGCACGTTAAACAGGAATTCAAAGAAAACGTAAAGGTTTTCAAAAGGGAAGAACTTACAATAACTGTATACATTACATTAAAACATATCGATAAAACTATCGCAATTTACGGCAAATTATTAGAATCCGTTGTTGAGGACATTTGCAAAGTCAAACCACAATCCATCAGAGTCAACACGGTTTTACGAAGGATCAACTGAGTATGAATTGTTTGCGTGAGTTACTTAAGGATGTAGCAAGCAAGTTAGATAGTAGGATTCTTGGAGATGGAATGTATCTGGTCTTCCTGAAGGCATCGGATATGTTGCTTATCCAAAGAGTAAGTGGTAAGATCAGAGAACATGGGTTTAGAAGTAAATTATAAGCTTGGATGGGGGATTGGTTAACCAACAAAATGCAGTCAGGCGAAATTAATGTGTCATTTTCTTTTGGCAAATGCAATTTGTGGAGTACCGTAGATTTCAGTACTTATGCCTCAACTATTTGCATTCGATATTATTACTCGGTTGATGAGATAGAAAATACTATTTTCAGAGGACACTAAGTTTGTGAGAAGATTTGTAACTCAGTGCTTGTTGTTGTGGTTCTGTTCGCCGAGCTGGGAATTTGTGTTGCAGACGTTTTGTCCCCTGTCTAGGTGATATCTTCAGTGCTTGGGAGCTTCCTGTGAAGCACTTCTGTGATCTTTCCTCCGGCATTTGTAGTGGTTTGAATCTGCCGCTTCCGGTTGTCAGTTCCAGCTGTCCGTTGTAGTGATTGGTATATTGGGTCCAGGTCGATGTTCTTATTGATTGAATCTGTGATGAGTACCATGCCTCTAGGAATTCCCTGGCTGTTCTCTGTTTGGCTTGTCCTACAATATTAGTGTTGCCCCATTCGAACACCAACTAGCCTCGAAACGACACGACCAACTATCCTTAGGAGCCACACACGCAGATGACAAGCAACATGAGTTCGATTGGGACAACAGATTCAATCAATAAGCATTTCACAGAAGTGCTTCACAGGAGGCTCCCAAGCACTGAGGATGTCACCTAGACAGAGGACAGAACGTCTGCAACACAAATTCCCAGCTCGTCGAACAGAACCACAACAGAGGACACTAACATTGGTGGGAAATTACTTTGGAATGAAGATGGAAGAGATATCAAAATAAACAATGATAGTTTGGTTGAATGGGCCATAATTTGGCAATGAAAATTAAATTGGATAAGTATGGGTTATTCAAGTTGGCCAGCATCATCGGAAGGAAAATTATTAGCAAAATGTACAGAAACTTCAAAGTGGTTAGGAGCAGAGGGATATCGGTGTCCACTTGCATTTCACAGAAACCCTGCATGCAGGTACTGCAAGCAATGAGAAATACAAGCATAATTTCAAAGTTTATTTGGACAATGCCAGACTAGAAGGTTAGGGTGTGTGACTGTAGCTATGCAAGGCTTTCGTGAGGCTGCAAATGGAGTACAGTTTAGATGCCCAGTCTTGTGGAAGGATCGACTTATATTGGAATTAATACAGAAGAGGTTCATTAGATTGATTCCAGAGATGAAACGGTTGTCTAATGAAGAGAAATTGAGCAGTTAAGGACGATATTCTCAAGTTTATAAGAATGAAAGGAGATCTCATTGAGATCTGCAAAATGTTAAGACTAATTGTGAATGTAGATGTGGAATGGATATTTTTTTCATGTGGTGCATTCTACAGCAAGAGCCCAGCGTTTTAGGATTGAGAGATGGCAGTAAAGTGGAACAGAGGCCGCAATGACACCTGCCATGCTTCTATTCAATGGCGGAACAGAGAGGACATCAGCCATGATTGTATTCAATGGTGGAGCACGGATGACATCAGCCATGATTGTATTCAATGGTGGATCAGGGATGACATCAGCCATGATTGTATTCAATGGTGGAGCAGGGATGACATCAGCCATGATTGTATTCAATGGTGGAGCAGGGATGACATCAGCCATGATTGTATTCAATGGCGGAGCAGAGATGACATCAGCCATGATTGTATTCAATGGTGGAGCAGAGATGGCATTAGCCATGATTGTATTCAATGGTGGAGCAGAGATGACATCAGCCATGATTGTATTCAATGGCGGAGCAGAGATGACATCAGCCATGATTGTATTCAATGGTGGAGCAGAGATGACATCAGCCATGATTGTATTCAATGGTGGAGCAGAGATGACATCAGCCATGATTGTATTCAATGGTGGAGCAGAGATGACATCAGCCATGATTGTATTCAATGGCGGAGCAGAGAGGACATCAGCCATGATTGTATTCAATGGTGGAGCAGGGATGACATCAGCCATGATTGTATTCAATGGTGGAGCAGAGATGACATCAGCCATGATTGTATTCAATGGTGGAGCAGGGATGACATCAGCCATGATTGTATTCAATGGTGGAGCAGAGATGACATCAGCCATGATTGTATTCAATGGCGGAGCAGAGAGGACATCAGCCATGATTGTATTCAATGGTGGAGTAGGGATGACATCATCCATGATTGTATTCAATGGCGGAGCAGAGAGGACATCAGCCGTGATTGTATTCAATGGTGGAGCAGGGATGACATCAGCCATTATTGTATTCAATGGTGGAGCAGGGATGACATCAGCCATGATTGTATTCAATGGTGGAGCAGAGATGGCATCAGCCATTATTGTATTCAGTGGGGGAGCAGGGATGACATCAGCCATTATTGTATTCAATAGTGGAGCAGGCTCGAGGGGGGTAAATAGACGACTGATGCTCCTTGTTCTTATTCAGCCCTTCGAATGTGTTACACAGCAATGGGGGAGGACTGGCTATCAAACAGGAAACAGGCACTCCGGATAAATAAGTCTTAATCAGTTGGACTGATCATAAAATGTTGAGTCATATAGCGACCACCGTTGGGTCCTCAATGATTTACAATCCATATCAACGATCAGTGGGATTGAATAGATGTACTGAGTTTGGCGATGTCGCGGTGATAAGGAAGAAATTACATTATCAAGAGAGGATGGAGAGCCTGCAAATAGATACAGAGTGGTAAAAACAATGGATAATCGTTTGGCAGGTGGAATATAACTTGACATAACCTGTCATTTCATTTACAGGACTAATGGAAGGTAGTATGTTACTGAAATGAAGAGGGATTACAGGACGTAATGATACGGTGTAGTGGGGGGTTCACTCAGATCCGTTCAGACATGGAAGCATTTGCTCCATCCCTGATCATCTGCTCCTTGACGCTCCAAGTGACTCCATTGCGCTCCGTACACATGGAATATTTTGTTGTGGTTGCTTAGTGGTGGGATGATGTTTTGAAATGTGTATCAAGGGGACAGCCTTTATCCAAGATAAACTCATTCCTTTCTACATGGAGACCAGAAGACGATGGGAATGGCTGGCTGCCTTTGAATGAAGGAACTGTGGCTGCTGTCAGGACATGATGTACTGTGCATGGACACACGGTAACATTAACAAAGAGAGAGAGCTCCTTCAGTTCCTCTACCTCTCTCCATTGATATGGGTACTCTGAAGATGCCATGGACATCATCGGGAATCCTACTATACTGGAAAATAAGGATACACTCGATAGCTCCCTGCTGTGGGAGAAACAAACTATTTACCTCATCCACTATATACATCCTCCGGCACCGAATGGTGATATTGATATTGAGATAGTGGCGAATGATGGAAATGTCACCAGCTCATGCCTGGAAAGTTCCGGATCAGAGAAGCTGAATGAAACTGTAACCCTAACAGCCACTGGCAGGACTGCCCTACCACCTGGAATGAAGCTTCAGGTCGTGTCGAAGGAAGTGACACCACTCTGTGACCAGCTGTTTGTTCAGTCAGGATCCCCTCACGCATTGCTCCTCCCATAAATGGAGCTTGGGAAGCTGTTCCTGGAAAACCCGGGGTGGATACAGTAGTTCCCTTTCCCCCCACACACACTCACTGCCTGGTTTCAGAGCTTCCCCTCTCTGCAGCCTCTGCTCCATTTGTTGTTCATGTTACAGACCCAGATGTTGTAACTACAGTCCCCATGCTCCATCCAGAGTTGGGTCACCAAATCCTCAGGTCTCCCTGAATGTCTGAGGCAGCTCACAGCACAACCTCCAGCAAACCATCCCCAGCCTCATCACTAAATTTTCAATTACAGGAGTCAGTCACAATCCCCTCGGCTACAAGTGTTGTTGGCCAGACCAGATCCCTGCAAAATATTTTAAGAAGGCTGCTTAGACCTAAACCTTTCCTTATTTTGAATATAGATGGGAAGTGTGTGTTCCAGATACGTTGTGACTGGTCAAACCAGTCGACATTAAGCAAAGTATGATCTATTAAAATGCTTTAGTTAAAATACAATCAAAGAAAATACTATTTTTGGATAGCTTATATATTGGAATACTTGCACAAACAATAGATACCGTATCTTCTTGGTTTACACCGCTTGGCACAAAGATATATTCAAATACAGATCCTTACAGCAGTTTTCCAATCCAGGAGGAAACAACATCAACACAGATCTCAGAGAGAAAAGCAGCTGGGGATCATGTTTTGAAACTTCCAACCCTTCTGGGATCCCCAGCAGCTTCTGGATGCTGCAGCTAAAAGCAAAACGAGGAAACCTGGTCTGGGAGAGCTGGCCACTGCCCTTCAATTGTTACCACCGTTTTAATTAAAACTAAAGTCTTTTTCTGTTTTTTGCTTAAACTGTTTTCAGACAGGAGTTCTGCACCTCTGTCTTTAAAACCTCTCTTCAAAATAAATCGAAGAGAAAATAACCTTTATACAGTGATAGTATCCTGAGACTCCATCTATAATAAAATAATCCATCAATATACAAGCGTGAATTCATTTTAGACGTCCTAGTCTTCCTGTGTTAGTAGTCTGCAAAGCATACATATATTTCATTGACTGAGCATACAATTGTTCACAACTAGTTTCGATTTCAGTCATTTTACTCCTGCCACAAAATGCCTTTGTCTTTCTTCATTCAAGTCTCCACAACATGTTAAAACTTAGGTTTTCTCGCCCTGTAACCTGTATAATTTCAAATTGAATGGCAGAAATAATAAGCTCAATCGGAACAGACTGTTATTTCTCTCCCTAAACATCTCCAAAAACATTAAGGGACCACGATCAGTGAAAAAGACTTGGCTCATGTATGTTATTTGCAATTTAAATTCTGAAATGTTGCAACACCAAGCTCAAGGCCTCCTTCCCCATTGTAGAATAAATCTGTTGGTGTTTCCACTGGACACTCCAACCACACGTTACATAATGGAGCACTTCTCATCTCTCCAATAGTCCTTCTGAATGGCATAGCTCCTCATGTCTCAGCATAAAAGAATTGCATGCTCCTGTACCTCTTAATGCTATAACCTATTTACCTGATACTCCTGGCCTATGCCAGTAAACCTTACTTTCACAGATATATGATTTAAGAAGATCTCACACATTCTTCTCAATCTCTCACAGAAACCAAACTTTGATTTCTGAACTCAATCATCATCATCATCAGCCATTTCAGCTTCGGATCTTGCCATTGTTTCTCTCTGCTCTTCTACACGAGTTCTCACGACTGGAGGAAGTGAATTGTTGAGCTTCTCCAAAATAAGAATCTCTCTAACAGTGTCACAGGTTTGCTCTGTTTTTAGTACCCTTACCCACCTTTCAAAATTACTTTGTTTGATCCTTTCAAACTCAATGTGCGTTTAACCAGGGACCCTTTTTTAGATTCCTGAAACACTGTCTGTCACCTTCTGACACAACGTCATATATACTTCAGATGGCTTTCTTTGTCTCCTCATACTGGCCAGATACCTCCTCCAATAAGGATGCAAATATCTATCAGCTTGGTTTGGATCAACTAAATCCACATGTTCACTGAGCAGTACATTTGTTCAGCCACTTCCTCAAATGAAATTCAAAAGGTTTCCCCATCCTTCTCATCCAATGTAGATAATGCCTGGATGTATTTAAACAGAACCCCATTAGACCATTGGTTACAATAGCGTTGCTCAACCTCACTATCCTCCTTATCCAGCCTATCATCTAACTTCATCTCCGCCTTCTATGCCAGCTTTCCTCTCTAATTGCTAACTTTTTAAGTTGAAACTCTCTGCTTTTCTTCTGTCTTTTTCTCTGTTTCGCCTTCACTTCCTTTTCTTTTATTTCTACTTTTCATCATAATTCAAACTGTTTCAATTTTTTCTCATGTTCAAAGTGCCTCATTTGAATTTGAATTCTAGCCATTTCCAAAGAGTCTGATGGTGGTTCAACAAAATGCAATTGCCGATCTATAGCTGTAATTATCTCTCATTTTCTCACAGACAATCACAACCCCAACTCCAGCTTGTCTGTCAATTCCTACTGCTTTGCCTACATTCCCTTTTGTAAAACCGCCAAATTCACTTCTTCCTCACCCAGAGAACTCTTAGTGACTGAAATAATCTTTATACACAAAACACGGTTTAAACCAACCGAATTCAACATCCGGAACAAGAGGCACTAACAGCTACCATACACGACCTTTGAACCCAATAGTCTCCCAGTGCATAATCTCCAGTGTCTGCATGAGCTTATTCTGGATTCTCTGGTTTCCTCCCACAATACAAAAATGTGCATGTCAGCTGAATTGGCCATGCTAAATTGTTTGTAGTTTCCAGGGATGTATGGGTTAGGAGCCTTTGTCTGGATAAATGTGTAATAATAGGGTAGAGGATTGGGTCTGGGTAGGTTACTCCTCGGAGTGTCGGTGTGGACTTGTTGGGTCGAATGGCCTGTTTGTACAATGTAGGGATTGAAATTCTAAACCCAATTTAGTATTATCGATTTGGAACCAGACATGACTCGTCAATTTGTAATAGACCAACTAGACTGCCTCAAACGATTTTAGGAGGGTAGCTTGGATACACACCTTTTCTTATTTTAAAGGATAGATGTGAAACGGTTGTTCCAGATGTGATGTTACTCGTCAAACTGTTCACCATTAAGTAAAACACAATATATTTAAACCCTCTAATGAAAGTCCATACACAGTGAAGAGGAATTTAGAATAATTTAACTATTGGAATCCTTTCCCGAATAATGGATACAGTATCTTCTACAAATGAACTGTTCCAATATACTAACATCCCATAAACAAACCTCTTGGCAAAAAGAAACATTCAGACATACATTCTTGCATACAGTTCTCCAATCCAGGAGGAAGCAGCATCAAGTCAGGTTTCAGAGAGAGTAGCAACTGGGGATAAGTTACTAGGCCGTTGTTACTACTATTTATTATAAACCCTAAAAGTTATTTACTTGAGCCGTTTTCAGTCGGCAGTTTTGCCTTCAAGATCACTTATTTAAAGCAAGGAGAACTTTTTTTTAAAGTGACTGCATTGGCACACAATTTAGATGCCTGGTCCTTTACTTAAGGGGCTTCCTCATGTTACTGATCGCAAGGTCACCCGAGAGGGACAAAGACAGGTACAGATCAAGTTACAAGGATGTGTCTCATAACTTCTGAAACACCCCTGTCCATAGACCATCTCATGGGACATACCGGGAAGTGAACAACAGCCTGACACACACCATTTCACTGTTTCTGACCTTCACAATGCCAGCACTCGATACACTAGGGAGCTAAAAGCTAAGCCCAGGGAAAGATACAGAGGAACAGAAAGATTCATATCAAAGACAGAAACAGACAGTTAATTAATTGAAAAATCTTGTGGAAATATGGAGAAACAGACAGGACAGTGGGACTAACTGGAGAAGTGAAATCTTCGAGAGTAAACTTACAAGAATGAAAACATTGAATATAGGCATTGTCAGATCAGCTGAAATGGTTTGTTACATCAAATTCTGAATCTGCTTCACAGAACACCACAAAAAAACATAAACTGGGACACGATGACAGCCCAGCATGGAGAGCTGTGCAGACCATGTTAGTGTGTTGCTCAGTAAACTGCACTATCTGCCCAGCAGAGTGAGTATTGCAAACTTTACTATCACATGCAAACTATATTCGCATCAGATTACTGTCTATAATGGGAAGATACTGTCTATAATGTCTATAATTGATGCATGTGTGTTTGTGCATGCATGTTCATCAGAAACTGAGAGAGAGTGCGTGTTTGTGCGCGATTGGCGTGTTTGAATGTGAAACTCATTGTTTAAGAAGGAACGCACATGGAGGAACCTATTTTAAATAAGAACAACTAGCAGGCTTTTTGTTCGTCGACAGAGAGAGAACGAGAGAAATTGCATGGACAGATGAGGTAAAGTGTTTGAGAATGTTAAAATAAAGGCATTGCCAGACACAATAGCAATATACATCGGCGTGCACATGAATGACAGATGGATGGGAGTTCGGTGTGAGTTCGAATCAGATTTGCTTCGGCAGGTTTGAAGCCGGGAGTGTCAGCAGCAGATTATTGGCTTCATTAAGACAGTATTTCATAGCTCAAGGTTCAAACAGCAGATGGACTAAACCAGTGAGATATATTCTGGGGTGGTGAGCATTTCAAGTTAGAAATGGTCAGGGTATGGTGTCAGGAATCAGCTCATTGTCAAAGGGATCTCCCACAGTTGTGACTTGTCGGCTTCAGCCGCAGATATTGGCCAGGGATGGGATGGAAACAGTGGAAGGAAGTGGAGTTTGTAACCAGAACAGTAGAGAGTGACCTCCATGCTCTTAATATTTAATATTTAAATAACAAAGGCAATGATACAGTAAGTTGTAGTTCGCAGCTGGAACTGATTAGGTCAACAGAGAGAAGAATGAGTAACAATGCCAGTGCTGAAAGGGAGACAATAATTGAACACATTCATTGATGTAGTTAGTCGTGGTCTGTAGACTGAATATATGGATTGAGAGTTTCAACAGGAAAATAATAGTGACAAGAAGGATAGAATATAAGAAAGAACAATAATACAGTCATAACCGGTTAATAGAAAAAAAAATCTGGACAGTGACACTTACCAGGAACACCAACGATAGCCAGGAAAGGTTAATAAAAATATTGAATAATGAGAATAGTGTAATAAATCATCAATGATAATGACCACCAACACAATGCAGAAAGATACCAAACATAATTGGATAAACTCCTGTCTATTGATGGAACATGCCAGTCTAATGTTCCCAGATTCTGGTACAGTTTTGAACCAGTCTAATGTCCTCTGGTTCTGATCCATTGTTGGCACATTCCAGTCTAATGTTCTCAGATTCTGATCTCTCCTCCCCCTCTCTCTGGATCTGCTGAGCCCTGTCAGTGCTGTCGGTGATGTTAAGGAATAATACATTGAACAGCGCCCATTTATCTTTAAAGGATGGAAACGCTCCACCGGAATAATTAGAATCCATGGAGATTGGCATTGAGCACAGTCACTGTACAAACACTGGGAATCCGAGCAAAGGCTACGGCAACGGATGAATGGGCACTGCACAACAATCAACAGACAGGAGGGTTCCCTCCAAGTTCTGGAACACATCAGTGGTCAAGGACCTTCAACCTTGGACCTACGGGTGACCAGCCTCCAAGGCGGACTTCAGGACAGGCAGCAGCGAAAAGTGGCCGAGCAGAGGCTGATAGCTAATTTCTGTACCTAAAGGGAGGACCTCAAATGGGACCTTGGTTTAATGTCACAATACAGGTGACCACCATTGCACGATACACACACACACAGACAAAGACCGACATGCACACATATATTTTGTGGGGTGAATTTGCACTTGCAGACTTTCATTGTAATTTGCTCAAAACTGCATGAATTCATGTAAAACTCTGAACTCAAAAATTTCATGGATTCATGTCAATCTCACTGTTATCTCACTTTTCAGATTAGAATCAAACTAAACATTATGGCATAGACAGAGAACACAGGGGGCTAACACTTTCAGCATATTGTCTAGCTAACACACTGTTACAGGTAACCTGAGAATGCAACATTTTTAAAAAAATGTTCTGTGATTTACACATGAAAGAAGTGAAACTTTAATGGTATTAGAACAGATAAAAATTCAACAGACAATCAAGGTATTTTTCAATGTATAATTTCAGTTGCATCACACTGTAAATGTTTGATATAAATTCTGTGCCTTAGAAGTGGGTCCTCCACTATCACCTGATGAAGGAGCAGCGCTCCGAAAGCTAGTGTGCTTCCAATTAAACCTGTTGGACTATAACCTGGTGTTGTGTGACTTTTAACTTTGTGCATCCCAGTCCAACACCGGCATCTCCAACTCATGACTGAGCAAACAGATTCAATTAACCAGTTCCACACATCACTTTTCATATCACTATAAAAGAGAACAATTACTGGGTTTGGATGGAATGGATGAGGATTGCTGAGGGATGGACCAATCTTAAATCTTTTTTTTATCTTGTATATGAGAGTATTAGCAGAACACTGCAGGAGTCTATATATGTTCCACTCTGTTTATGAAAGGAGGCAGTTATAGAATAACAGATCGGCTGCATAAAAAAAAGTTGGGTGGGCAGGTTTCTAGATACCTCAATACAAAGTACGGTAATTATTGACCAGTGTGAGGCTACTCCTGGTTTTAAGTGCTCTACTACCAAATCCTTTCATAACCTTGAGACAGAGCATTGAGACTGCTGCTCAGCAACAGGCCGAAATAATTCTGTCCCTATGGGCCTCTTACAGAGGGATAATAGAAGGCCATTCATCCCATATCAGCTTGTTGTTACTTGAAAAGGTGGAAATCTAGAATATTGTCACATTTTGCCAACAGAATCATTCAAAACAAAGAGATGTGTCACTGCAGCTGTATGAGGTGTTACTGAAAGGGCACCTGGAGTGCACCTGGTTGTGTTTCTGTAACTGAGAAGGGATGGACCCCCATTAGATACAGTTTAACGGCTGCTTGTAATCCACGGGTTGCTGTGTCATTTAATGTCTCAGGTCTGTTACACAAGGACAGGAGGAGGCCATGCAGCCTCTCGAGTGTGTTATAGAGGAAGAGGAGGAGGCAATTAAGCCTCTTGAGTCTATTACAGAAGGAATTGAGGAGGCCATTCAGCCTCTCGAGCATGTCACAGAGAGGCAGGAAGTGTTTATTTAACATTCAAGTCTGTTACGCATAAATATTAGTTTTAAATTAGTTTTGGAATAGGAAAGACCTGATGTAAACATTAATGTTCTAACTTTGAACAAGGCCAATTTTGAAAGTGTTAGGCGAGCCCTGTGAAAGGCTGATTGGAATACCCTCTTCACAGTTAAAGGGATGGTTGGTAAATGCAAGGCCATCAAAACTTGGTTTCAGAGAGTCCAGAGCCAACGTGTTCCTATTAGTGAGAGGGGCAAGGCTGGTGGGTGCAGGGAGTGCTGGATGGCCAGATATATTGATGTTATGGTCAAGGTAAGGAAGGAGGCATATATCAGGGAAACAGAGCTGAGATCAAGTGAATCCCGAGAGGTGTATAAGGGCAGCAAGTGCATAGTCAATGGGGAAATCAGGCCAGAATAATGTGGACATGAGATGGCTTTAGAAATAGGGTTAACGAGGCATTGAAGAAATTCTACAAATCCTTTAATGGTAAACGATTAACTAGGGAAAGAATAAGGCGCGTTAAAGATCAGTAAGGTTACCTATGTGTGGAACCACATGAGATTGGAGGGATTAGAAACAACAATTTCACCTCAGTATTTAATGTGGAGGACGTTACAAGAGCGAGAGAATTAATAAATATATAGTGATATCTTGAAAAGTATCTATATCACAAGGACATTTTAAAACACATAAAGGTGAACTAATCCCTGGGGCCTGATCATTTGTATCCCAAATGTATGTGGGAAGCTAGGAAAGACATTGGTCAGCATTTTGCTGATATATTTGTATCATTGATTTCCACAGGTGAGGTGTCAAAAGACTGAAGGGCTGCTAACATAGTGTCATTATTTGAGAAAGTAAGGAAAACCCAGGTAACTATAGATCACTGAGCCTGACGTCAATGGTGACTAATTTGTTGGAGGGAACTTTGATGGAAAGGATGTGCATGCATTTGAAAATACAAGGACTGCAGAGGGCTTTGTACATTGGAATTCACATCTCAGGACTCAATGTAATCTTTTGAGGAAGTGATGAAGATGATTGCTGAAGGCAGGCTAGTGGATGTTGTCTTTATGGAATTCAGTAAGAAAACCAAAATGTTCTACATGGTAGACTGGTTAACAAGGTTAGACTGCCTGGGATCCAGGGAGAGCTCAGCATTTAGATCCAAAATGTTCTTGAATATTGGAGACAGGGCGTGACAGTGGACATTTGTTCAATAAACTTGGAGTCATGTGACCAGTGGCGTGTCACAAAGATCAATAGTGGGTCCACTGCCTTTTGTCACTTGTATAAATCATTTACATTTGAGTATATGAAGTATGGTCAGTAAGGTTGTAGATAATAACAAATTTGTTGGTGCAGTCGTCAGTGAAGAATGATCTCTCAGACTATAATGGGACTTTGCTAAGGTGAACCGAGGAGTGGCAGATGGGGTTTATTTTAGTTGAATGTGAGGTGTTGCATTTTGGCAAGAAAAATCAAGGCAAGACATATAGGTAGGGGCCTATCGAAAGCTGCCAATAAAGGAGAACCTCATATAAATTATGGAATCCCTACAGTAAGGAAACAGGCTATTAAGCCCATCGAAGCCACACCGACGCACTGGACAAACCCCTACCCTATCCCTCTCAGTCTGCATTTCCAATGGCTAATCCACCTCGCCTACAAATCCCTGGGTACTATACACAATTTAGCATGGCCAATCTACCCTTATCTGTATGTCTTTGTAATGTCGGAGGAAAACATAACACCCGGATGAAACTCATGCAGACACGGGGAGAATGTGCAAACTCCACCCAGGCAGTCATTCAAGGATGGAATTAAACCCAGATCGCTGTGCTCTGAAGCAGCAATGCTAGTCACTGAGCTACTGTGTCACCTTGTGGTGCAGGCTCTCCGTTCCTTAAAAGTGCTGTCACAGGTAGACAACATAGTGAAGAAGGCATTTGGTGATCTTCCCTTTATTGGTGCGTACTTTGAATCTGAACATTTTCACGACGTGTTGCATCTGTACAGGACATTGGTTTGGCCATTTTTGTAAAATTGCTTTTAATTATGGTTACCCTACTGTCGGAAAAATGTCAAACTTGAAAGGGTACAGAAGACATGCGAAAGAATGTTGCAGGTGTTGGAGGATTAGAGTTACAGGGAGAGTTTGAATAGGGTGGGGCTATTTTAAAGTGTTGAGGCTGAGGGGGGACGATAAAGAGGTTTATAAAATCATGAGGGGAATAGATAAAGTAAACAGTCAACGTCTTTTACCCAGGATAGGCGAGTCCAAAATTAGAAGACAAAGGTTTAAGGTGAGGTGGAAAGATTAAAATAGGGACATGAGGGATAACATTTTCACACAGAGACTGCTGTGTGTATGGATTGAACAGACAAAAGAGGTGGTGGAGGCAGGTACAGTTACACCATTTAAAAGGCATTTGGATGGATACATGAATGGGAAGGGTTTATAGGGAGATGGGCTAACTGCTGGTAAGGGGGACGAGATTAATTTCGGATATTTGGTCGGCATGGACGACTGAACTGAAGGATTTTTTCTGTGCTGTACATCTCTGATAGTCTATTGCTTCTTGAGTGTATAACACAGGAACAGGAGGAGGCTATTCAGCTTCTGAATTCTGTCAGTCGGTTTGTTTGCTCAATTACTGAGAGTAAAATACAAAAATACATCAGTCAGATTTTGATGGTGTTTTACAGAAGCAGGAGAATTGCTTTTAGTCAATGCTGTAAGAAAAGCTGTAAGGAATGTGAGGAGGCCATTCAGTCCCTCAACTCCATTCACAGGAGCAGCAGGTGAACACAAAGCTACTGGAACCTGTTACTCAGGAGCAGGAGGAGGACATCCACTTTCACAAACTTGGGATCAGGAGGCAGTCATTCAACTGTTTGAAACTGGGACACAGGGACAGGAGACAGTCACTCAACTGCTCGAAACTGGGCCACAGGGAAATCTGTAGGCTAGTGAGTTTCCATGGTCCTGTTATGCAGGAATAGGAGGAGGTACCTCACTCCCCACCAGTATGGGACACTGGGAGAGAAGGAGAGTTTTCTTGGAACAAACAGAAATATATGAATAAATTGCATTAGTGGTCCATTCAATCCTGCCCCAACATTCACTGAGACCACGGCTGATCTGATGGTGATTCCCTCATTCCATTTTACGGAGACTGCCCTCTCTGCAGCCTCTGCTCCATTTGTTGGTCATGTTACAGACTCAGATGCTGTAACAACAGTCACCATCACTCATCCAGACGATCAGGTCTAAGGATGTGTCAGGATTTGAAGGGTCCAATCACAAGAATGAAAACACAAAATAAAGGTATTGCCACATTCGCAATCAAACTCCCATAACCAGCTCATCCATAATACATTCAGGATGGAGCACTGTGTAGATCTGGCTAGTGTACTGCTGAATGCAACCCAGCAATATCCAGAATGGAACTCTGTGCAGCCCACACCAATACTTGATCTATAATCCTGGGCTAAATGTCCAGCGTGGGGAGCTGTGCAGACCCCACTTGCTCATTCATATATAAACACAGGTTGTTGCATTGTTCGGTAACACTGTGTTAGATCACTGCCCAGTGTGGGGAAACTTGCAGCCCATATTGGAAGTGACAGGATATGCAGCTGCCATCCAGTTACAACTCCATATCTCCAATGTACCTTGAAAAGGGATGCTGCAGATGTGAAAATCATTGCAAATGGAAACAGTTGATATGCCAATATTCTGATCAAGGCGAGTATCACACAAGTATTTCAAGATGAAATAACTGAGATAATGTCCGATGAGCTTTTGTGAATGTGCAAGGAAGAAAGGGGGGATGGTGATGTTATACTGGTTGCACTATAAGCCTCCAAATCAACAATGGGAACTGGTTGAACAAATAGGCAGGGAAACTGGTGAGAGTAGCAGGAGCAATAGGATTGTCATAATAGATTTAAAATTTCCTAACATAAACTGGGACATCCAGATGGTTAAGAACTTCAATGGAATGTAATTTCTTAAGTTTGTTCACGAAAGTTTCCCCAAGCAGTATATAAAGGGTCCTACACGGGAATGGACACACACGACCTACTGTTGGGAAATAGGGATGAATAGGTGACGGTGGTAAAGTGGGGGAGTATTTTGGGAAAAGTGACTAGCGCTGTATTAATTTTAAAATAGTTATGGGAGGGACAAAATTGGTCCACAGATTCAAGTCTAAATTGGAGCAAGGCATATTTTGTTGGAATTAGACAGGGGATTGCAGGGATTAATTGGAGTAGTTTGTTTTCAGGTTAAAGGATGTCGGGCACGAGGGAGGGCTGTAAAAGTGAGATAGCTCGACTTCAAGGTTTATATATTCCTGTGAGGGTGAAGGGAAAGTGAGGCTGGAAGAGAAAACCCTGGATGACAAGAGATATTGAGGCTCTGACCAGCAAAAAAAGAAGGCGTGTCCCAGGTGCAAGCAGCTGGAATAAAGGGAATGCCTGGAGGTACACGGGAGATATTGGAGTTTAATGAAGAAGGAAATCAGCAAGGCGAAAAGGGAGTATGAGATAGCCTTGGCTGAGAGGATTAGGGTGAATCCAAAATCACTATAGTAAAGAAAAAGAACAACTAGAGAGAGAATAGGACGCCTTGAAAACCAAAATGGGCACGTATGTGTATAACTTCAAGAGGTGGTTGAGGTCCTCAATTTCCCCTATGTGTTTATCATGTAGAAAGACATGAAGACCTTTGACCTTTGGAAGTTTAGTTGAGATATTTTAGTACTGTCCATATCACAGTAGAGCTGTTGATGGACATATGAGAATGCACAAAGTCAGATAAATCTCTTGGTCCTCACTAGATATATCCAAGAGCACTGCAAGAGGCGAGATAAGACTGTTAAGAGTCCAAGGTCCTGGAAGACTGGGCAGTAGCAAACGTAGTGCCCTTCTTCAAGAAGGGCTGAAAATAAATGCCTGGGATATATAGACCAGTAAGCTTCACATCTGTTTTCGGTAAACCACTTGAGAAGATTCTGAGAAATAAGATATGCATGAATTTGGAAAGACAGAGTTTGACTTGGAGCAGTCAGCATGGCTTTGTGCGTGGCGGATCATGCCTTACAAATTTTGTTTGAGTTTTTGGCAGAAGTGACCAGGAAGGTTGACGAGGGCAGGACGGTGGACATAGTCTATATGGATTTCAGTAAGGCCTTTGATAAGGTTCCACATGGAAGGCCGCTCGAGAAGGTTAGATCGCATGGACTCCAAGGTAAACTGGCAACTTGGCGACACAATTGATTTGACATTATGAAGCAACTGGCTACAGTGGAGGTATGCTTGTTGGACTGGAGACCTGTGACTAGTGGAGTGCTTCAGGGGTCGGTTCTGTCCCCATTTCTGTTTGTTATCTATATCAATGATTTGGATGAGAGTGCACATGCAAGGTTAGTAAGTTTGCAGATGAAACTAAAATGGGAGGCATTGTTCACAGTGAGGAAGGTTATCAGAAATTGCAGCAGTACCTTGATCAGCTGGGGAAGTGGGCTGAGAAATAACAAATGCAAGTGTGATGTCTTGCATTTTGGAAAGTCAAATTCAGGTGGGAGGTTAATAGTGAATGAGAGGGTTTTAAGGAGTGTAGTGGAACAAAAGGATGTTGGAAATAAGGTGCACGATTGTCTGAATTTGAGTCGCAGATACACAGGACAGTGAAGAAGGCTGTTGGCACACTGGCCTTCATCAGGGCATTAAGTAGAGAAGTTAGGACGTTATGTTGCAGTTGTACGGGATGTTGTTAAAGTTGCATTTGGAGTATTGTGCTCAGGTTTGTTCACCTTGCCCTAGAAAGGATATTATTGAACGAGAAAGAATGTAGAACAAATTTACAAAGATGTTTCCTGGGCTAAAGGGTCTGAGTTATAGGGAGAATTTGTACAAGTTAGAATATGCATAGGGGTGAATATTTATTTTTTTTTGCAAGGTTGGGGAACCAAGGACTAGAGGACAAATGTTCATGTTTGGAGAGGACAAAAATAAAAAGGAACCTGAGGGTCAACTTTTTTACACAAAGTGTGGTTTGCATATGGACTGAGCTGCCAGTGGAAGTGGTTGAGGTGGGTACAATAGCAACATTGAAAAGGTATTTGGCAAAATACATGGATAGGAAAGGAACAAGGGCAGGGAAATGGGCTGAGTGTGGATGTACATTTTGGTCGGCATGGAACAGCTAGGCCTAAGGGCTTGTTTCCATGCAGTCGAAATGTATGACTGTAAATATGTGCGTTTGGGGATAGAGACAGAGAGGAACAGAGTGAGAAAACATGTCATGGAAAGATATGTTCCCAAGTTTCAGAATGCTGATATGAAGACATTTCGATAGTATCATGCAACATGAGTGAATGGAATATTGCTGTGAGTTCAGGCGATGGAGAGTTTTGAATGAGCATTTGTTCTGCAGCTTTGTAACTGGGAGTGAGAACAGCAGAGTCTTCGGCTCTTTGAACTGTATAAAACAGTAATATGTCTCAGTGTCATTTTCATTGAGTGTGACAAAGGTATTGTCTGTACGAAGCTGAGCTAGTTTCCTGGTGCAATCTTATCGAACTCACCTCATTAAATACCACCCACCTCTCATTGAATTCCAGTCCGATTCTGCCACCCATTAGGATTGGAGGTACTCACAGTCGCCAGGATTTCCCTAGATATTCCGTGTTCCCTGGCACTGGTGCCATCTTTAAAAGGCCAAGGGGCACACGGCTGAGCTTTTTCAGTTTGGAGCTGCCCTGCACAGTTTACCCCGATCATGGCAGATAAGCGGCAATTATACCACAGTTTGTTGACGCTGCATGGTGTGCATAGTAGAGGGGGACCATTGCCTTCCCAGAGGGGGCCTTACCACCAGACCCACTGAGCGTGGTCTGTGCTCACCACCCAGCTCAGTGCAGTATCTGCGGTCTGAAGAAATGTCCAGCAATACAGGAAAGGCATCAATAACCTTCCCAGCTCTGTCAGGATAAGGCTCACCGTATTCTCTCTGCTCCCTCACACTCACTGTATATCTGTTATAGCACGAACAAGGCTCATGCTCCACCACTCTCACCGTCGCATGCAGCAGCTTTGCTCTCTCTCTCTCTCTCTCTCTCTCTCTGTCTCTCACACACACACACACCTTTGCAATATCCCCCACACAGTTAGAGAATATTCCGGAGAATACCAATTATGGAATGTTCCACACAGTGTTCCAAATAATGCCCAGTTTCAGGAAAATGCAGTGGCCCAGTGTGTAACCACATAAGAGGAAGGAGTAGGGATGCACTTTTTCCAAATCACACACATTTCAAATCCTGTTGAGGCCATTCAGCCCTTCAAACGTGCTCTAGCATTTAATAGGTCCCGGCTGATCTGATGCTTTTCTCAGCTCCATGTTACAGAAACTTTCAGTCATTCAACCCCCTGAGTTCCTGTCACTGTCCAGACGGCACTCAGGCACTTTTACCCCAGTTTTCTTCAAGCGCCTGTTTGAGGGTTTTTCCCATGGAATGCACTCTCCTAACAGTATATTCCATTAATTATATACTTTCATGCAATGGTCAGCATGCTTTACACAGACCAAACAAAAATATACACTTATTTTATAGTTATAGATATCCAATCACACTGAGTAAGTCTAGTTATTTCACTTGACTCACCTTAAATATTAAACTAAAAACAGCTTCTAAACACGTCTTGTTATAAAATACAATTTCGAGCAGAGAACGTTTTTACCCCCAGCCGTTATCTTGACCGTTATCTGAACTGTACCACTTTCCTTGTTATGAAAGTTTCTCTTGCCCTTTGTGACTGTTTCTGTGTGTAACAGTTACACTGTCTCCCACTCAGTTGGCAGGACGGCAGGTTTGTGATACAGAGGGAGGCCAACAGTTCAGGGTCAGTTCCTCACACTGACAGAGGTTACCATGAAGGGGATGCTCTCTCAACCTCACCCAATCACCCGAGGTGTGGTGACCCTCAGGTTAAACCACCATCAGTGGTCTCTCTAATGAGAGAATTTTCGGACTCTATTCTATCAATGTTTGCATTTTAATATTGTTAAAAATATCTTTATTGAAAAATGGATTTTTAATATTATAATAAACCAATAGCAACACAACTCCAGTAACTGATCAAAATTAAACGCATGTGCATGTACATAAAAAACAAGTTAAAAAAATTAAACGGACAGAAGAAAAACAAAAATAAGCAATAAATAATGAATAAATAATGCAGCTCAGCGTAACAAAATGATAGCTCTCGTTCTTCAACAGCATTAACTGATATCCATTTTTCTGTTCATTATTCTTCCTCTCTGGATATAAGAGTCATTAGATAATATCGTCAGGGCTGTATAAAAGCCCTTCTGAGAGTGCCAAATAAGCCTGTATCATGGTAATCCAAAAAGGTCTGCAATGTCCTATATAAATCTCTGTTTTTTGGTGCACCATGCTCGTGAAAAAGTCCAAAGGGATATTCTCCATGAAGAGCTTACGTTGACCCGGGGGTGGGGAGAGGGGGCGGCGGCAGCGTTTAAGACATCCAACACAACAGAATGCTTTTCCTAGCACAGAAAGTAAGGATATTATTTCACATGTGAATCTGTGTAAAGTAACTTGTGCACGCTCAGGAAAAGAGAAACCAGGTCCATCTCCAATTCGGTCTCCAAGACCCACTCTATCACACCTAACGCAGTGCTCCAATATATATGAAGCCTGCAGCAGGACCACATGCAATGAGTAAGTGTGCCTGTAGTCATTCTGCATTTCGGACATGCTGAAGATAATCCCACTTTGAATTTTAGGAGGTAATCTAGGGTCAGATAGACCCTTTTAAGAATTTTCAACTGCATGGAATGGATCCTATTGCAGATGAAATTCTTCGAGCATTTTCACAATTATCCTCCCATGTTTCCGAAGTGGCCTGAAGCCCCAACTCTCTCTTGCAGACATCACAAAGCTGCACAGTCTCGTCTGAGGGGACACTCTCCAACTAATGATAAAGGGTACTGACAGAGAGTGAATTCTAAGAAATAAGCACCCTCTTCTGTCTATTGGATCTGTAAGAGTCTGTTACAAGTATGTTTTTTTTTAAATCAAATCTCTGATCTGGAAAAGATTGAGAAGAGGTCTCCACTAGCCAGTCCATATGTACGAGTTATTTGATCAAATGACATCATCATTTCTCCCTCAAATAACACTAGGTCGATCGGTGGTGAGCATTGCTGCCTTACAACAGCAGGGTCCCGGCTTTGGTTCCGACCTTGGATGCCTGGCTGCGTGGAGTTAACACATTCACGCCGTGTCTGTGTGGGTTTCCTCCCACAGTCCAAAGATGTGCTGGTTAGATGAATTGATCATTGATAAATCACCCATAGTGTTCAGTGATGAGTAGGTTGGGTCATTAGTCAGGGTAAATATAGGATGGTAGGGGAATGGGTCTGGGTGCGCTACTCTTCAGCGGGTCAAAGTGGATTTGCTGGGCCCAAGGGCTTGTATCCACACTGAAAGGATTCTACTAATTCTAAATCACTCAAGCAAGGCGCACCCCTTGCTGCCCACAGTTTAAACCTGGAATCCATTATCCCAGGATGAAAACCCAGTATACCAATTATAGGGGTAAGAAACATGGTTTTTGCTGTATTGACCTCGATCTGACGCATTGTGTTTCTAGCTATAACAGTATTGATAATTATTGGGTTATGACAATACTCCATAAGTGTTGTCATTTTGTCTAAGACCAGCAGACGAATAAGGGTTCACTTTGTCTGAGAGGGTTCAATATCTAATCCTATTGACGCCGAGTCCTCAGCGGCCCAGGCACTAACATAGGATAAAAAAGACCTGAATTCATAGCTTTTAATCTGGGAGATCTACTCCCCACAATCTGCGGGGTAGTTAAAATTTGGTTAGCTTGATAGAGAGTCGCTTATGGCCCCAAATGAAATAGCTAAACCAGCCATAAAGTCTCCTAAATGTCTGTCTGGGAAACATCAAAGGAAGCATTCACACAGGGAATAGTAAATGAGGAAGAACATTCATTTTAAGAACAGGTATCCGACCTAGCCAGGATATTGGAAGTGCCTCCTTTCTTTGAATGTCTTGTTTAATTTTTCAAACAAATGGACATAGTTCATGTTAAATAATTGATCAAAAACGGATGTAATGAATATACTGAAATAGAGCTACCTCCCCCACCTCCCCGTCCATTTAAAAGGAAAACAGGATTTACCCTCAAAATCAGGTATTTCCCTAAGACCTCACATCGGCATGGACTCCAATTTTGTAAAATTAATCTTAAAGCTCAAAAAGGCCACAAGCAAATTAATGCATTGCATCACGTGAGCTTCCGAAATTGCGGGATTTGACAAAAATATAAGACCTTCATCTGCAAACAACATAATCTTATATGACTTCTATCCCACTTCTGGGGCAGGTATGTTGGGATAATATTCCCAATTGTGCAGAATGCCAATGAACCTAAGATTGTTGCAGGGATGGGGAAGAGATCAACCCTCGTGTGCCATTTATGCGGGTTCAAGAACAAAATAAAATCTCGACTAGTGAGGTGGAACTGCCTCCAGACATCCACCAGCTCTGATTCTGCACACAAATCCACTAATTATGTACATTATAACGAGGGTATTGGGGACCTTTGGACATTCTGTCCATTGTGGGGTACATAAGACAGTTGAAATATCCTTCTACAATAATGTGCCACGATGCAAGATAACTTAATTTGGGAAATGCATCTACCAGGATTTTAAGAGGATGCACTGGGTGGCAATAAATATTCAAAATACTGTATTAATTCCCATAGTTCAAGGCTTTGAGGATTATGATCCTTCCATGAGTGTTTAATGCAATCTAATAATTTAAATGGAAGATTCTTACTATCCATTATGACTTTTCTCCTACTCCTAGTATTAAAAGACGCGAAATAAACCCGAATAAAGCCGCCCTGCTGTCACGTCAAATGTTCCTTGCCATCACGGTGCCTCTCCTGCAATGGAGGAACATCCACCCACTTTTCTTTTAAGTCGAGAAATTACATTTTTTCTCTTGACTGGCAGATCACTGCCGTTAATGTTTCAGGTAAACGATTTTAAGCACATAATAATCCATAACACACTGCAGCAACATTTGAATTCGAGAGAGTTTCACATCGAATTACACATCGCTGAGCATTAATGATAAAAGACTCAGCGACCCTAAAAACTATACAAACTAAAACTAGTATAACTAATAAGCTCACAAAACTTTCCAAAGCTAAACACATTAAAAAACAATGAACGAAACAAAATCCCAAGTGCTAATGACACTTTATAGGGGAATTATGCCCCTCCCATTGGGGACGCTTACATATCCCAAAACTTTATCTTCTGCCCGCTACCAATATGGCATTCACGGCAATTAATAACAAAAACCAGGCTTCAACTGTCCTTCGGTCGGCAGTTTGTCATCACAACTACCTTTGTAACTCCCTCCAGCTTGAGCCACACCTCCGACACAAGCAAAGAAAGAGAAAACGAGTAGTATTACTAATGAAGAAGTTAAAAGTATGAACTCTACCCATCCCCGACTGCAATTTAACACTGGTTAATACCAGAAAAATCCAACAACATTTCTTTAAGGGAGAAACATGATTATCTAAACATCCAGCTTACTTTAAAATGTCCACAAAGTTTTCGCTTTCTCTGGAGAGTCAGTCGAGTTCATTGATCCATTCAAAGCAATACGGAACACCACTGGGAACCATAAGGAATACTGAATCCCGAGTTCCCTTACACTACTCTTGATATCATCAAAAGATTTTCTTTCCTGAATCACTGATGCTGAAAAGTCCTGAAAGAATATAATGCTGGAGCTCTCGTGAATTAAAGCCATCGGAAACCACACTGAGCTTCCATCAGTCTTTGTTTATCCCTGTAACTATGTAACTGCACAAGAACAGGGCAAAGGCGTTGGTCTGAGTCTAACCGCCGCGCCATAACCCGATGAACTGTCGTCACCCATCCCTCTTCAGCTTCGAAGTGAAGGAATCACAGCAGGCAGATCTCAAAAAACTCACGAGCTGACCACCTGCTGTCTGGCCCAGCAGATCGACGATGTGAACATTCTTCATCCTGTCCCTGTTATCGAGGTGGTCATCTTGTTCAGTTAAGGTATGGACCTGTATTTCAAGGGGAAGGATCCCCTCCCGAGAGGAATTGATCGCAGTCTCAGTCAATGCATTTCGTCACTTGACATTGTATGTTCTGTTTCCAAGGCTGACTAGTTGCTGCTCATGTTTTTGGAGCACGTCTGAGAGCGGTTCTAGCCACAGCTGAACTTCTGTTCAGTCATGCCTTCAATCATTTCACTTAAGTTGGTGAACTCAGTGACCAAGGCCTGGTGAGTAACTGGGTCAATTAAACGAGCAGAATGTCTTGCAGCTATAGCCTCAGGCCTGCTCGATGCTTCTGACGGGTGCACCACGTGTTGGGACTTACTCAATCCTTTCCCATGTTTTGTCATTTCCACTTGACAAAACGGGATTAGTAAAGATTCTATCGCTCTTTTTAGTGTTGAATGTTAAGTAACTGGCTGGTATGGGGTGGGTTAGAGAACCACTTTGCCTGTGCTGTGATGCACAGACCCAGTAAAACAGACCTTCCAGATCTCCACCATTTCGTTTTGAATTATATTCCTGGATGTTCTGGAGCAGTGTCATTTGGTACCACTGTCTACATTTACCCCTATACCGCATATTATGCCAATCCCTGATAATCCTCGACACCGTTGTTATTTATGAATCTTCTGTCTATGCCTCAAAATTATTCAATATCTCTGCCTCCAATGCTCTGTGAGGAAGAGAGTTAAAAAGAACCACAACACTGAGAAAAAAAAATAAAACGCAAGATCTGAGTGTGAGATTATTTTTTCTTTGTCTCCTTATCTGAGAAAGAATATAATTACATTGGAAGCAGTTCGGAGATGTTTCACATCACGCATTCCAGGAATGAGTACCTTATATTATGAAGGATTTAACAGATCACTCTTGAAAAGAGAGATGATCTTATTGAAACGTACAAGACCTAAATGAGAGTGGATCAGATAGATACCCACTGGGTATAGACCAAATTTCTTGCCATTTTTACAGAATCTCTACAGTGTGGAAGCAGGGCATCCCATTCATCAACTCCACTCTTACCCTCCAAACAGCATCCACCGGACCTGCCCCCCTACCCTATCCAAGTAATCCTGCATTTCCCGTGACTAACCTACCTAACTTACACATCCCTGGGCACGATGGGCAATTTAGCATGGCCAATCCACTCTAAGCTGCGGATCTTTGGACTGTTGGAGCATTGGGAGGAAACCCACACAGAAATCTGCAGAGAGAATGCTCAAACTCCACACATAGCGTCGCCTGAGGTTATATTGAACGCAGCTCCTTGATGATGGGAGGGAGCAGTGCTAAGCAGATATCCATCATGCACATCCGTCACTTCTATTAGTTATTTGTGGCTGACTAAAGAAATCTGCCTGACTTGTTCCTGTCACTGAACCTGACAAGTCTGATAACTTTATAATCGGCCATATCACCAACCTGGTTACATTTAAAGTTTACGAGGAGAATAGTTCATCAACTTTACTAACACCTTCCACCCGACCTCAAATTTGCCTGGACAATCTCAGACACCTCTCTCCCCTTCCTAGACCTCTCCATTTCTATATCAGACGACCGACTCAACAGGAATGTTTACTATAAACCGAATGACTCCCACAGCTACCTAGATTACACCTCCTCCCACCCTGCCCCCTGTAAAAATGCCATCCAATATTCCTAATTCCTTCGCCTCCGCTGCATCTGCTCCCAGGCGGACCAATTCCAATACTGAACAACCCAGATGGCCTCCTTCTTCAAAGACCGCAATTTCCCCTCAGACGTGGTCGACGATGCTCTCCACCGCATCTCCTCCACTTCCCGCTCCTCCGCCCGTGAACCCCGTCCCTCCAATCACCAAAAGGACAGAACCCCACTGGTCCTCACCTACCACCCCACCAACCTCCATGTCCAACGTATCATCCTTCGTCATTTCCGCCACCTCCAAACAGACCCCACCACCAAGGATATATTTCCTTCCCCACTCCTATCAGTGTTCTGGAAAGACCACTCCCTCCGCGACTCCCTCGTCAGATCCACACCCCCCACCAACCCAACCACCACTCCCGGCACCTTCCCATGTAACTGCAAGAAATGCAAAACATGCGCCAACACCTCCCACCTCACTTCCCTCCAAGGCCCCAAGGGATCCTTCCATATCCGTCAGAAATTCACCTGCACCTCCACACACATCATTTACTGCATCTGCTGCACCCGATATGGCCTCCTCTAAATTGGGGAGACAGGCCGCCAACTTGCAGAACGTTTCAGAGAAAACTTCTGGGACACCCGCACCAACCAACCCAACCGCACTGTGGCTGAACACTTTAACTACACCTTTCACTCTGCCAAAGACATGCAGGTCCTTGGCGTCCTCCATCGCAAGAGGAGGAAGAGCCTGGAGGAAGAGCACCTCATCTTCCGCCTAGGAACCTTCCAACCACAAGGGATGAATGCAGAGTTGTCCAGCTTCTTCATTTCCCCTCTCCCCACCTTTTCCCAGTCCCTCACACTCAGCACCGCCTTCTTGAGCTACAATCATCTTCCCGGCCTCTCCGCCTCACCACTCTCCGGCCTATCACCTTCACTTTAACCTCCTTCCACCTATCGTATTCCCAACGCCCCTCCCCACAAGTCCCTCCTCCCTACCTTTTATCGTAGCCTGGTTGGCACACCCTCCTCATTGCTGAAGCAGGGCATATGCTCGAAATGTTCATTCTCCTGCTCCTTTGATGCTGCCTGACCTGCTGCGCTTTTCCAGCAACACATTTTTAAGCTACACTTTAAATTTGTTGGGAGCAGTGGAGGAGAGGGATAAAAATGAAACAGTGATACCCTCCAACCTCAGTCAGAGCAGGACTTCGGGGAAATTCACCAAGTGGGAATTTACTCCAGTGGAAATTCTCTTTCCCGGAAGTTTGGGATGGTTGAATCTTTATATTATATCGAGGCTGGCTTCGATATAATATAAAATGATTTTCCACAAACAGGTGCATCAGGAGCATCGGGAGTAAAGTGCAGCTGGGAACACAATGAGATAAACCACAATCTTATTTACTGGTGGAGTAGTGTCAATGGGCTGAATGGCCCACTCATGTCCCTCAGCGCCACGTTCTGATGTTACGTTCAACCCTTCGGACCTGCTACACAAAGGCACATCGAGGCCACTCCAATGGTTAGGTGTAGTTTCGGAAAACTACTTGCAAAATTCAGGCTGGGTCAGGAGCCCACCGCCACCCCCAAGCTTTCTTTCCAGGCTTCCCCTCTCTGTAACATCTGTTCCAGATGTGGGTCATGTTGCAGACTTAGATACGCTGGGGATACAGCCCCTATACCCCACCTACAGTTAACTGAAACAAATCATCTGTTGTCCCTGAACGCAACATTGTGCAACACGACTTCCAGGAAAAAAACCTGTTAGTTTCCAATATCGTAACATGTGAAAGTAATAAATAGGAACGGAAGTAGGTCATTCGCCCCCTCAAGCTAGCCCTGTCATAAAATAATAACGTGGCTGATCTACTCCAGGGCTCAACTCCACTTTCTTGCCGACTCCTGTATCTCTCCACACCTCTCTGGGTTAGGGAATTCCAGATATTCACTACCTTCTGAGAGAAGACAAAACTTTGCATCTCAGATTGAAATCGATGTTCCTTATTCGGTATCTTTATCCTCGAGTTCGACACTCTGCCCCGGAATGGGAGCAACTTCTCAACATCTACCGTCTCAAACCCACTCTGTATCTTGTATATTTCAACAGTATCCCTCTTCATTCATTTAAACCCCAATGAATAATCACCTCACCATTATAGAGATTCTGAATAACTCAACCCTTTCATCTCTGGAAGCCAGTTAATGATCCAACCTAGTTACTTGCTGCATCAGCATGCTGACGTTATGTTTCATACTCAGGAAGACTCCAATCACTTTGTACTCCTCCTTTTCTGGAAGTCCTCTCCATTAAATAACAGCCAGCCTTTTGGTTCTCAGTGTCTTCCACAAACTCGGATGTATATTGCACTCAGTTCCCTCCTTCAGGCTGTCAGTATAGATTGCAATAACTGATGCCATCGGACTGATATTTGTGGTGCTCCAGCAGATACACCTTTATCATAAAGATCCATTAATCCTGACTCTCCGATTTCTATGTGTTAACCAATCATCATCGTATGTTAATACATTATCTGTCATCCTACAAGCTTCTGGCTTGAGTAAGATCTTTTATTTTGTAATACCCTGCGGAAAATCTCTGAAAAGCCTCTTTCTACTAGATCCCCTTTATCAAGTCCGCTTGTTATATTTTCAGGCATCTCCAGAAATCTTTGCATGATCTTACAGGCAAAATATAATTTCCTTTTCACAAACCCACATTTACACTGCATGAAGCTTTTCTTAATGTCCATGCTGGCCAGGTTTTCCAATCGAAACTAGCCCCATCTGCTTTCATTTGGCCCATAGGCCTCTAAATGTTTCCCATTCGTATGTTTGTCCAAATGAGTTTTAAATCTTGTAGCTGTACTGGCATCTACCACTCTTCCTCTGAAAGCTCATTCTATACCCGTGCCACTCTGTATAAAAACACTGCCCCTGCGTCCATTTTAAATCTTCCCCCTTTCACCTTAAACCTATGCCTCCTATGGTTGAACTCTCCCCTCCTGTGGAAAAGCCCTTGGCTATTCACCCGATCCATACCTCTCTTGATTTCATAAACTTCTATAATGTCAGCCCACAAACTTCTGCACTCCATCTGATACTAACTTCAAGAACAAGCATTTAAAGATAAGCGCTGCAAATTTGAAACTATATTAAACATGACAGTAAAACAATACTCAGTCAAAACTTCATACTATTATTTGTTTTTCTCCTTATTACAATACTTAGGCAGCATGAAACGCTTATTTAGTGCCAATAACAAGTCACACACCTGAATTTATTTGTCTAACGGGGGTGATGATCTCGACAATGAAAACGTATCTATGGCCAGATCGATATAATAAAACATAGTCAACATTCCCCCACCTGGCCTCCCAATGATCTTCTGTGCTTGTGTTTTCCTTATCTTGCACTCAATAGAGAGAACCCCTTTCCCCATCGCATCTTAATTTAAACTCATTTCACAGAATCTTCTTTTATCTTTTGCCACACCCTCTTTCCCCTGTCACCCATTCCCCAACTCTGGCTAGGGATTTAAAGCACATTTTCCAATCATTTTGAGTTCTGAAGAAGTGTCACGCTAGACTTGAAACGCTAATTCTGTTTCCCTGTCTCTGCAGATGCTGACAGACCTGCTGAGTTTCTCGAGAAATGAATAGCGGCACAGAACATATTTTCAATTAAAAAATAACGATCGATACTGGAAATAAAAATATCAAAAATTGCTAGAGAAACCGGGAGCTTTTTAGAAGGTTCACTGGACCTGAAAGTTTATATCTGCATTCAATCCATATAATGCTGCAACATCTTCAGCAATTTCTGTTTTTGAACAATTTCCAACGACAAACGTCAAAGATGCTCAAACATCCTGTCGAACATGGAGTGCCGTACACTGGGAACTGAACGATAACGCATGGTGACAAGTTCCTTAACTCTGGAACTGCATAAGGCTGGCATCACTGACACTGCAGTGTTCTGATTCACGGTGAGGGAGAAAAACAGAAGGAAACACATTCACTTCAAATACAGAAGATGGCATTACTGAAAGGAAAAGATTTAGATTCGTAACTTAAATTGATTGAGCTAACGTAACAAATTGGAGGCGTGGCACCAAGGAAAGAATTTCAGCAGAATGAGAATATGAAAATTGAAGGGTTGCCGCATCAGAAACCAGAGTAGGTCACTGAATACAGGGCTGATGGGTGAATGGGTCTCGGTGTGAACTGGGGGACAGTCAGTAGAATTGAATTGTAGATATTGCAGCTAAAACTGGGTTATCATCTGATGCTGTAGGTCACAGCAGCAACAGCAGAAGCAGAATTGTATTCAATGACAATCTGTAACCTTTCCCCCAGGATAATGCCTCAGTCCACCATTACCCTCAAGCCGATCTATAGTTTAGTGACGAGTGTGGGTGAACATGCCAGGGTCAGTACCATGTGTACCTTTATATGATGAAAACCCATTAAAGCTACCACAATTGGCTGGTTTCTCTCAAAACAGCAGAACTAACATCTGGTACAGAGGCAGAAATTATACCACGAGTAACAAATCAGATCGAAGCAATGTCATCCTGCCAAATCCAAGCATGAATGTCGACGGACCATTAAACAACTTACTGGGGGAGAGGACTCCACAAATATTCCCATCCTAAATAATGGAACAGTCCTGCACATCAGTGTAAAAGTCAAGTATGTGATGTCTGCACTATCCTCAGCCAGACGTGTTGAGTGGATGATCCAACCTACCCTATCATGATGCCCACAGAATCACTGTTGGCAGTCTTCAACCAATTCGATCCGCTGCACGTGACATGAAGAAACCGCTGAACATAGTAAATACAACAAAGGCAATGGGCCCTGACCCCATTCCTGCAATGGGACTGAAGACTTGTGTGGTACAATAAGCCGTGTCACTGGGGAAGCTGTTTCATTCCAGCTCCAACTCTGACATCTCCCTGGCAACGTGGAAAATTACTCAGCTATGTCCAGTTCCCTAAGAGGGGAATAAATACAATCTGACCAATTACCACCCCATCAGTCCCATCACGACAGTCACATTGGTGGGAGTTCTATATGACAGAGCTGTCAAGTAGCACAAAAATAACCAGCTCAGTGTGGTTTCAGATAGGTCTCCATGTGGAGATGGTGCGGTCATGGAATTGTCATTGGATTACTAATACAGACCAGGCTCATGCTTGGGCAGCTGGTGGAAGATAAAAACAATTATTAACATATCAAGAACTAAAATCTGGTTCAGTAACAATGAGTCCATTGATCTCCTTACCCAATGTACATTCAGGAAGTGAATCTCCATGTTTTCCTGGTCTGTCCTAACAGTGACTCCAGACATACAGCCATGTGATAAACTCTTCAATAGTCTCTAAAACGGCCAAGCAAGAGACTCAATTGTATCAACTGCTCAGAGCTCTTAAAGGAGATACCCGGAGAGAACACCTGGCTCCAACTTTGGTGTTGGAAAAGGGAACGGGAAACATAGTCCTGTTGACCCTACAGAGACCTCCTTCCTAACGTCTGACGGTTTGTCACAACTCTTACTGAGCTTTCCCACAAACTGTGCAGGAACTTCGGGAAATGAGTACGTCACACAACACATCGAGCTTTCTCTGTGCAAGTTAATGGTCGAACATCTCCTTCATGCAGTTTTACCCATTCAATATTCATGTCCCTTAATATGTTTAAACATTGTGAAATATAAAGTGAGAACTGCTGTAGTCCCTTCAGCCCATCAATCTTACTCCTCCATTCAATATACAGGCAGTTCTCAGATAACGCGTGTTGATTAAATCCAATTTGGTTGCAATGTGATTCATGAACCTTTTTCCATAAATGAACTCCCGTTTATTGTGACGCAATTCCTTGCCGGGAACCAACTGAACAGCAAAGCCCAGCCTCAGGATCCTCTGTCTGCAAAATGTACAATTAATGTGTTCAGCTAAAACAGGAATGTAATCCGCTCTGGAAGCCTTGAAACTGAGCCTGAAACGGGGAATTGTAGTATCCGCTTAGAAAGAACTTTATTTCAAACTGTGGGGAGATTCTTGAGGAGAACTGGAATCTTCCCATCGACATGACGTGGTCAGTCAGCTCCACGCGCTTTCTGGTGAAGAGTGTGATGAAAGGTACACTGCTGTAGTCAGTGACCTGTATATTGAAAGTGTTACATTTACAGCACTGTTTTATTACAATATGTGACTTAAAGTTTTATTTAGACTTTGCTAGTATGTGTGGTAGACTAAGCTAAATTTTTGGCTTTACTAATAATTTTGGGGGTTCGCCCCTTACCCTCTTTTTCCCATAGACCCCATTATTAATATTGCACGATTTTGGACAACACGGTGTTGCACAGGAACACAGCTACCGAGTTATTGGAGAATAACCTGGATTGATAGCTGATCTTCTATCTTCAAACGATACTCCGCTATCCTTTTAATTTCCAGGAATCCTTATTTATATTCAGTGCCTAGGTTTCCACAGCCTGAGCTGGGAGAGAACACTCTCGTTCGCCAGTCTCAGAGTGAAGACATTTATTCTCATCTCAATGCAAAGTGGCCTCTCTGTACTTAATGCTGTGGCCCTTTGTCTGAGGCATCCAAGCCAGCTTGCAATCTGTCGCATCCTGTCAGAGTTTTGTATATTTCACTGTGATCACCACTCATTTTCCTAAATCCCATGGAATACAGGTCCAGTCGCCCAAAACTCTGCTCCCACAACAAGCCTGTCATCCCAGAGATCAGTCTGGTCATCCTTCGCTGCTCTCCCTCAATGTCAGGTTTGTCTTTTATTGGGTAGGGAGCCCAAAACTGCACACAATACTGTACAATGTTCGAGATGGGGTCTCACCAAGACCCTGTACAACTGCAGTAGGATACTCTTACTCCTGCACTCAATTCCCCTGAAATGAAGGTGAAATACATCATTTATCTGTCTACCTGCTTTCTGCTCCTGCAATATTGCTTTAGTGACTGGTACAAGGTCATCCTTCAATGTTACAGCTCCCCACTTGCTGGGTCTATATACACTGGTCAGCGTGTCAATGCCATTCCCAGTATTGACTTCTAGCTTCAGAATCACTGTCCTATATGTACTCAGAGGGCTGTGCAGAAATAAACGAAAATGCAGCTTAAGTTCCTTTGTAGAACATTTTTCAACCACTCCCTTTTCAAATGAGAGGCTGCCATTCTATTGTTCCCATCAAAGTACACAACATCACATCTCTCCCAATTGCTCTCCATCTGCCACATATTATCCAAGTAATTTCACTTGTCTCAGTCACTTTGGAGCATTTTTACATCTTTCTCGCCAACTCACAGGCTGACAATGTTTAGTGCTGTCAGCAGACTTGGGAATATTGCATTTGAGCCCGTCAACCAAATATATGATGTGTGTTGGGAATAGCTGAGGCCAAAGACACGAACCTTGCTATATCCTCCTAGCCTTCCATTTTAAAAAAAAATGTTGTTTCATTCCTGCGCAGTGTTTCCTGCCAGCTCTCCCATTCTAAAACCATGACCATACGTTAGAGCCAGTCCCACAGGATTCGAATTTGCACAATAGGCTTGGGGCTTTATCAAAAATCTTTCTGAGATTCCCTTCGTATTACATTGATACCTTCTCCATAATGTTGCTAAAAGCCACTTTCTCAAATATGATTCCCATTTCATAAATCTCTGTTGACTTTGTCTACGTCCATTAATTTCATTCCGATACTTTCTCTAAACTGTTTAGTTGCTAATTTCATTCTATTCCCCTTTTCTCACCAGACTAAAGATCCCTAGTATTGCTAGGAAGTTTTCTTTTTTATTTTGTTTTCCTCTGTGAAGGCATGACTGAAACTTTTGTTCCATAGTTCTACCATTACCCAGTCCTCAATTATCTGACATCAAACTGTAAGAAAGCTGCACATTTCTTTCTCTTAATTTTGCCATTAACATATTTTCAGAAAATATCGTAAGTTCTGTCTTATACACTTTGTTAAGACATTCTTCAGAAACCTATCAATTCCAATTTTAAGGTACTCACTGATTGGCCTTCCACAGCCATACAATCACAGAAGCAAAGACTCTGTACTATCAGAAATACAGCATGGTCTACATAAGGCCCAATTTCCGACACAATACGCCTAATCGTGTATCTTAAGGCACTTCAAGTGCACAACCGTGTATTTTCGAATGAGTTTGAGTTTGTCATGACATCTCCCCTCTCAAGTAGTGCACTTCAGACCCCAATACACACTGGCTGAAAAGCAATCCTCAAATCCTCACTAAACCGCAAACTCTTCACTTTAAAAGTGTGCCCCTTTGACTAAAAGGAACAGCTGCTGTCCATCCACCCCGTCCATGCTCCTCGTAATCCTATGCTTTTGAATGCGGCCCCCTCAGCCTCCTTTCCTCCAAACTAAACAACTCAAGTTTATCCAGCCTCTCTCTATAGCTGATATGCTCAATCCCAGGGAACATCCTGGTGAATCTCCTCTTCAAACCCTCCCGTGCAGTCACATCCTTCCTGTAATATGGTTCCCAGAACTACACACAGTATTCCATCTTGGCGTCACCAAAGTTCCGCATCGCTCTTATAATCTGTGCCTCAATGAATCAAGGTTATGTTTACAGTCCCCTATGCTTTCCAAATTGTGTATGAACCTGTCCAGTCACATTCAGGGATGTGTGGAGAAGCACCCTCTGACCTTCCCAGTGTGCTGCCATTCATTGAGTCCTCTCCTTCTTCCAAAGTGTATCACCTCATACTTATCAGGGTTACATTCCATCTGCCATTGATCTGTCCATCTGACCATTTCATCTGTATCTTCCCGTTACTTAAGGCCTTCCTCCTCACTGCCAGCCAATGGCCAATCTGTGTATCAAACACAAACTTACTTATCACACTCCCCACCCCTCGTCCATATTCACAGCTACATCATTTATGAGTACCACAAATATTAAAGTTGAAAATCGCACAACATTAGATTAGAGTCCAACAGGTTTATTCGGAGGCACTAGCTTTCAAAGCGCTACTTCTTCATCAGGTGATTGTGCGCTTTGATGAAGATGCAGCATTTAGAAAGCTAGTGCCGCCGAATAAACCTATTGGACCAGAATCTGTTGTTATGCGATTTTTAGCATTGTCCACCCAGTGCAACACCAGCATCTCCGAATCACAAATAATAAGGGATACAGCACTGATCCCTGTTGTATACCATTGGACACTGGTCTCCAGTCACAAAAGGAGTCAACCACCACCTTGTGTCTCCTACCACTAAACTTCATTTTGATGCAATTTGGCAAGTCACTAATGAAACCTACCTGTTCCCTGGTTATTCTGTTCCGCTGTATACACTTGTAGAATAATTGGGAATCCCTAATCTTGCCCTGCCAGCAGGTTTCCATGCCCCTGTATTCGTTAGATCCCTTCGCATGCAGAATTTCCTCCTTATTGCAGTCTTAAATGGTCTGTCCTTTATCCTGCCATTATTTCCCTTGATTGTGTATTAGGCAGCCGGAGAAACATCCTGTTAAGTTCCAACTTGTCACATGTTTTGTGAAATTTATGCATTTCACAGTGACCAATCTCTAATTCTTTGAAACTCGAGAGAACACAGGTCGAGTTTCCTCATCGCGCAATCTCGCCAACTGAGGGATTAATCTGGGGAATGTCCATTGAACTTCCTCTGTGGTCAGTATATTCTTTCTCAGATTTGGTGACCAAAACTGTCCTCAATATTCCAGGTACAGTCTCACCAACACGCTGTTAAACTGCTTCAACATGTCTTTACATCTATATTCTGACTCCCTTAAAGCAATGCAATCCAAACTTTAACTTACCACTTGCATATATTCCTACAAATACCCTTCACATTCATTGCATTTACAAACTCATTGTGTGAGTTCTTATCGAAAACCTTCTGATAATCTAAAATATGCCATTTGTACTGGTTCCCCATTATCTATGCTGTGAGAATCAACTTCAAACAATTCCAAAGCTTGTCAAGTATGATTTCCCTTTCAGAAATACATACTGATTCTCTCCAATGTTGCTGTTAATTTCTAAATAACGAATATCACATCCTATATAATAGACTCCAAACAGTTTCCCCACAAATGTCAAGTTAATTGGTCTGCACTTCTCCACACTATCTCTTCTTCCCTTTGTAGATGCTTGGATCACTACCGTTCATCTATAGTGCTTGGATCCAGACTATGCAGAATGCACTGAGTAATAGAACACAGTCATCGACAGTGCAACTAATACTTCTATTAGTGGTTTATTTCTGAAGATTTTGGGATGAAGTACATCTGGTTTGTCAAGGTTAACAATGCTCAATCCAGCTGTATGTTCAAGTAGAGCCTTGTTACTGATATAAATTGACTTTATGTCTTTCGATCCACAAGTCTTATATAATGACGTTTTAATTTTGGGTGATTTTCTGGATCTTCCTCCAAGAAGACAGATAGAAAGTAACTGGTTATTTGCTTGGCCATTTCTCTGTTATCCATAATAAGCTCGTCTCTCCTGATTGCAGATTTCCACATTTGACTATGCTTTTCTCTTTCCTTTGAAATACAGATCATAGATTTATGCAGTCCTTGTGTTCCTGTTTGTTTGTATGCATGTTCCCTTTTTGATTTCCTTACCTGTTTCATGGCCCTGCTTTTCTGGATCGTAATTTTCTGAGAATTCTCAGGATTCCACAATGTCTGGAATTCTTCTGAAGTTACTTCCTGTGATTCGTGTAATCTTTAATTTATTATGCTAATCATTGTAAACTCACTTTCTCACTCTTGGATGTTTTACCTGAAATAAAGAGACATATTTTTCAGACTTTGTAGTATTTCTATCAATCTCCTGGTCCTGACCATATATATTCAGGAACACTGCAGGAGGACAGGAAAGAAATAGCGGGGGCCCTGGTTGGTACTTTTGCATCATCGGTCGTCAATGGGTAAGATCCTGGAGGACTGGAGGGTAGTGAATGCTGTGCTGTTATTCAAAAAGGGGTACAAATAAAAACCGGGGAACTATAGACCAGTAAACCTAAAATCTGTAGCAGGTAAGTTACTTGACAAGATTCTGAGGGAGAAGATATACATGCATTTGGAAAGACAGGGCCTTGTGAATGGAGCATTATGGCTCACAGGTTTGGTAGACTGCATTGATGAAGTGACCAGTAACTTTGGCAAGGGCATGCTTGTATATATAGATTGCAGTAAGGCCTTCAAGAAGATTCCACATGGTACGCTGCTCTGGAAGGTTAGATCACATGGAATTGAGTGGGAGTTGGCAAATTAGGTCCAAAATTAGCTTGATGATAGGAAGAACAGGGTAATCGCGGAAGGATGCTGGTCGGACTGGAGGCCTGTGATGAGTGGAATGCCTTAGTGGTCGGTGCTGGGACTATATATTCATATATTACAAATATCTATGATTTAGATGAGAATGTACAGGTATGATTTGTAAGTTTGAAGGTGACACTAAAATAGGTGGTATCGTGGACAGTGAGGAAGGTTATCAGAAATCTCAGAAATTACAGCAGTACCTTGATCAGGTGGGGAATTGGGCAGAAAAATGGCAAATTGAGTTTAATTCAGATAAGTGTAAGTTCTTGCATTTTAGAAAGCTGGAATTTCATGGTGAATGGCAGGGCCTTAAGGAGTGCAGGGGAACAGAGTGACGTTGGAATTCAGGTGCACGATCTTCTGTAAGTGGAGTCCCAGGTCGACAAGGCACTGAAAAAGGCTTTTGACTCACTGCCCTTCATCAGTTAGAGCACTGAGTATCGAAATTAGGGAGTTATGTTGCAGTTATACAAGATGTTGGTGAGTCCATACTTGTAGCGTCATGTTCAGTTTTGTTCACTTTGCTCGAGGAAGGATGTTATTAAACTGGAAAGACTGCAGAAGAAATTTACAAGGATGGTGCCAAGACTCAATGGTCTGAGTTATAGTGAGAGGTTGAACAAGCTAGGAGTTTGTACTTTAGAATATATGAGGCTGAGGGGGATCTGATAGTAGTGTATAAGGTCAGGGGAGGCATGGGTAGAGTCAATGCACTCAGTCTTTTTTTCCCCAGGATTGGGCAATCACGGACTAGAGGACATCAATTTCAGGTCAGAGGGGAAAGAGTAAAAGGGAAGCTGAGGGGCAATTTCTTTTACACACAGGGTGGTCTGCATATGGGATGAGCTGACAGCAGAAGTAGTTGAGGCGGGTACATTCACAAAATTTAAAATACATTTGGACAAATACACAGGTAGGAAAGAATTAGAAATATACAGGGAAATGGCAGGGAAATGGGGTTAGTGTGAATAGACATTTTGTTTCGAATGGACCAGTTTGGGCCGAATGGCCTGTCTCCGTGCTGTCAGACTCTATGGGTCTAACAACCATTGTTCTCCTACTGAATGTTATATTGTATTTTCCCAATTCACTGGAGTGAACTTGACCCTCTAACCTCTGGGCTTCTATGATGTTTGACCAGAATGTTCAAACATTCCACATTGAATGCAGACGCCGTAAAATACAACATATTAATGTCACTATTCCTCCAAAGCTGCTTCAGAGCAAGGTTCGTAATTAGTCCTTCAGATCACACAATAGATAATAAACAATAGGTGCTGGAGTAGGCCATTCTGCCCTATCGAGCCTGCACCACCATTCAATATGATCATGGCTGATCATCCTTAATCAGTATCACACAACACCAAATCCGAAATAATCTGCTCTCTAGTTTGGTTCACAACATACTCTCCAACCTACCTGATATACACTAAAGGAATTTATTTTTCACAACATTAGCAGTCACTTAGTTAACTCAGTTTCGATGCAACTTGACACCATTCATTATTACTGCAGAACCCACGAGTATTTGTTACACATTCACAGGATGGGGACTTAGCTGGATAACCAGCATTTACTGGCCATTCCAGACGGCAGTTAAGAGTCAACAGCGTTGCCTTGGAACTGGAGTGACATACAGGCCAGATCACATAAGAACAGCCGTTTCCTTCCCTAAAGGACATTAGTGAACCAGATGAGTTTTTCCAACAATCAGGAATGGATTCCTGATCATCATAAACCCTTGATTCCAGATACATATTGAATTCAAATTCCACAATCTGCCATGGCAGGATTAGAAACCATGTCCCCAGAACATTAGCTGGGTCTCTGGGTTAAGAGCCCAGCGATAATATCACTATGTCATAGCTTCCCTTTGAGTATAGTTGCATTTATAATTTCCAGAGCATATGATGCAAAATATTTGCACGACAGTTTTGGTTCAGATATGTAACACAACAAGTTTGTTTCTCCTTGCTATTTGTAAGACCCACTCAAACTCATTCTGTGGAATCTGAGGGACAGAGCCTGTGTCGTTATTAGTGATAGACTTGGATAAGACATTCGGGGAGGCTCACATCGATGTTGAGATGATCTGAAGACATGACCAGCAATACAGGACAAGCATCAATATCCATTCCGCTCTGTCAGGATAAGTATCACCGTATATTCTCATTGCTCCCTGACACTCACTGTATGTCTGTTATATCACCTACCCTCGACCAAGGCTCACACTCTAACTCCAATAAGGCTCAAGCACGACCACACTCACTGTTGAATTCAGCACCTTCCCTCCCCCACATTTTCTGTCCCTGATGCAATAGCCCCGCACACTAATAGCACGACATGGATACAACACTATGGACAGACTCCATCCGGCCACCTCACCATATCACACCTCACCTACCCCAGTACTAACAGCAGGACCATCCACTTCCACCCACACTCCTTCCTTCCCTTTGTCCCATTCCAGGAGAAACAGCCTGGAATAGGACAGAACGGGCCACGCCGGGTGGTGGAGTGCCAGATATCCGTTCCCTCATCCCCCTACCCTGATATGTGGGGAGGATCCTGGAGAGAGCCGGAGAGGACCAGGAGGCCTTGTGTGGAGATTCGGAAACATCCACGTCCCACCAACCGAATAAGGAGTAGTGTTCAATAAAGAGCAATTCTCAATTCAAACCGACTGTCAGTTCCAACCTCATCTCTCTCACTCGTAGAAGAACAGATACCCCATTGCACAAAGATGCAGGCATTGATATACACAGACGTATTGGTAAATACCCCAATATACTAACATACACAATGGATACAAGGAGATAAGCATGCACACACGGAGAAGCACACAAAGACATAAACAGTCATACACAAATAGACACAAACACAGATAGAAACACACAGGCTGATACAAAGACAAACAGACATAGTCACACAAATACAAAAGTAACAAGCACATGGACACACACACACATAAATACACATTAAGACACAGACGCGAGTGTCATTAAGACTCAAATAAATAAGTTTTTGATTTATAAGGAGATCAAGGATTCTAGGGAGAAGGTAGGAGAATGATGTTGAGGAACATATTAGAAATGACTGAATGGTATATCAGACTCGATGAACCAAATGGTCTAATTCTGCTCCTTTTTTTAATGCCTGTATGGTGTTATGCTATCAGGTATTCTCTTCCTGAGACACCAACAGCAACATATTTGATAGGAAACAGTCAGTTGTAATGTGGGTAAAGATTGGAGGGCAGAATGGTTAATGTCTGTTCCTAGTTATTGTACCACTTTATCCGAAAAGGGGCAGTGATTTGATATGAGGTTAACACAGTTTTTAAAAAATGTGCCCTACAATGAAAGAAGGATGTCCCTTTCCCTTTACTGTTGTGCGATCTGTGGTGTCCTCATCCTCAGGGAGCAATGAAGACTCGGTTAATTTAGGTATTTTAGTTTGAGTTTGACTGATCTTTGCCGGGCAGGAGACACAATGTTTATTGGGAACAGACGGGAGACGGATGGTCAGACACACCCGGATCAGCCAAGAGCATTCTGGATGGTGCCGCTAAATGGCCAACTGCTGCCACTTTCCAATCTGTTGTTCCCTCAATCCACGCTCCCGGCCGTTACAGAGATATACTGCTGACTATACCCCATGTGTTGTTCCCTCAATCCACCACTGAGTGCGATTACAGGGTAGAGGACCATCCCATTCAGCCTGAATGGATCGTTACAATGAGACGGGAGGAGACCATTCTGCCCCTCCAAAGAATTACACAGGAATATAGGATGAAGTAATTCAGCTCGTTGAGTACATTACACAGCCCAGGACGAGGCCATTCAACCCGCCTGAACTGCTGCACAGGAACAGGGATGCTGTCACTAACAGGATATCGTAGAGATATATGATTTTTTAAACAAAACTGTAACTAGTTTTGACTCAGAGATCACTGTAGGGTCATCAATGATCAATAATCTATGTAAAATATCTGGATGAAGGGACTGAATGGATGAAAGCTGAACTATCTTGTACACCAAAATGATCATTCAATAGATCTTCAAATGGAGGGAGTGAATCTGCATTATGATGTAGACAGGGAAGGTCAGTGAGCATACCCTCAACAGAAATAATATAATGTGAGTTGTTTATTGCAGTCGGGAGCAATTTAAATGCAGAGAGATTGCAGAACTCTTTGATGCAGATGTTTTTCATATTCTTGTTACATGACTGATACGAAGTCTGTCTGCAGATGCAGCAAGTGATTCGGAAGGTAAGTGGAATGATGCTGTTTTTAGCAACGGGTATTGGGTTTAATTAGGAATATTTCACTGTATCTGTACAGGGCATTGCTGAGACGACATCAGATACTCTGGGTGAAGTTCTGATCCTCTAAACTAAAAATACAACCGGATACAATTCCTTTCAAAAATGTTCAAAGATGTTTCCCTTTACTCATTCCTGAAATGAAGGCCTTTTGTTATCAGGGATTATCTTTTTTGATCTTAGATGAGAAATCTTATTAAACCACGATTTTCAGAGGAGTTTTTCAGCTGGATACACATTTTCCCTTGTTAAGAAGACTAAAGCTCGATAATAATTTTTTGAATGAGATGCATTGGTATTAACAGAAATACTATGAAGATATCAACCCATTTTTTAAAAATTACGCAGATGTATATAAACATTTCATCAAATCATCAAACGGGCACATTACTTTCTTTGTAGAGATGCTGATAGGGGAGGAGAGGGAAATATATCCCTGGTGGTGGGGTCCGTTTGGAGGTGGCGGAAATGGCGGCGGATCATATGCTGTACATGGAGGTTGGTGGGGTGGTCGGTGCGGACATTATTTTCTTTTGTTAATGAACAAACATTGTGCACAACAACAGCAATGATGCTGCATACAGCATACAGTCTATTTTCATCCATTCCAGAGAAGGTACATGGAGAGCGCACATGGTCCAGTTTGGTGCTCAGTTGACATTCTTGTATTTTTCCATACAAAGACGGAGAAAAATATTATTTGCTTCAGAAGCAGCAGCCAATTGGTCTCTCTCTCTTACTTACTTCTGCCTGAAAACAAGGCGTGAAAGCAGAAAACTCCTGAGTCATCTTTACCACTCGTGGAGGATTCCTGATGAGGATTCATAAGAATCTCTGTACAGCTCGAAGCAAAGGGAATTCAGCCAAATCCAACTGTTCCAGGAAGAAATCCGCATTCCCAGACATTTGTGTGAGCAGAATAAGTTGAAAGTCAGAAAAAAAACATTTGGGACACTATCATTTTACCATTTGTTCACAGTTCAACTTTCTGTGTCTCAGATTTTTGAAGAAAAATTACCCAGTCCGATACCTATATCATTGGACACAGCACTCAACTGGTTACATTTAAAATTTGCTTTCACCAATAGAGGAGTGGGAAAAGACATGTGTGAACCTCCAACATTGGTAAGAACACGAACAAGAGATTCTCATAGGGTTGTCAAGGTGTGAATTCCCTTCCACAGAAGATTGTGATATTTCCTAGATATTTCCATTTGTTCAAAATTGTCTATGTAAGACATTTGAAAGACAAATGAATGTAGGAAAATGGTACACTGACAGAAAAGTGCTGAGACCTTAATCAGATCATAGTGCATGGTACAGCCTCACTCAGAGATGACTCAAAAGTGCTTTGCTCTCTCTGATTGCAATATGCAATAACAGTACATCCAGGAAAATTACAGCCATTTACTTTGAAATTACAGAAAATGAAAACATAAGGAACAGGAATAGGTAATTCAGACGGTCAAGCCATTGTATACGATCATAGCTAATCTACTGTTCGCATTAACTCCTCCTTAATGCCCAGTTATTCAAACTCCTCAGCTCTCTGACAGGTCAACGATTCATGTACCACCCCATTAAATACTTTCAGTGATGTAGCTCCCCTAACTTTCTAGTCCAGATAATTCCTGACATTGATTACCCTCTGTGAGAGGAAAACACTCTCTACACATACACCGTCACCCTGTTGATGTGAACAAGAGGTGAACACAGGGGCTCAGGAAAGAGTGAATGGTCTTGATATCAAGGCAGTAGTTGACTGAGGATGTCATCAAGACCACCTACTTATCTGAGCTTAATGAGAATCAGGTCTAACGTTCTCACTGGTTGGGGTCTTTCAGAGCACAAAGGAAGATGTTTGTGGCCGTTGGCTGACAATCCTCTCAGTCCCGGGACATCACTTCAGGAGATCCTCAGATTAACTTCCTCAGCATAAGCATCTTCAGCTCCTTCGTCAACGTCTATGTGCCCCCATTCCCGGCGCCCCCCATCTATCCCAAGATCAGAAGCGGAGTGATCACTGAAGATCACACAATATTCAGAACATTTTGTCCCCACTCAGCTCCTGAACCGGTATGTGTCCATATTCAGCAAGACCCAAACAACATTCACATTTGTGCTGTTAAAGTGTCGGTAACATTGATGTAACAGAACGGCCAGGCACTGCACATTTCCACAATTAAAAAAGAAACTCATTCAGCACCTCAAGCTCGTTACACCCGGATATGTGGAAACTATTCAGCCCATCGAAATGACTGAACAAGAAGAGGGACAACCCATTCAATCCTTCTGCCTGTTCCACAGGAAGAGGAGGCGTCTGGTCAGTACATTGAACTGTTAAACAGGAACAGGCAGAGTTCAGTAAGACCCCTAAACCAGGAGGAGACCATTCACCGCTCGAGACACTTATACAGGAATAGGAGGGTGTCATTGATTCTCCAACCTGGAAAACGAACGGAGCAGAGACTGCACTCATAGACTGCTCACAATGTTCCTCGTGGCTCCATTGCCTGTGGAACAGATGATTCTTTAACGTGTTTTGCTGGCAATGAGGAAGGAATCAAATGTTTTGTGCCAATTCTCAAGGAGGCATCTTCCATCTCCAAGAAGACAGACCCATGTTCTCCCTGGGGGATAGAAGCTGGTGGGGATAGTTAACTCTTTTAGAATGAAGGTATTGTGGCTCCTGTCGCGATGGAGGATAACGTGAAGTTCTATGTATGATCACACACCAAATGCAGTGGATTAATGTTGGAAGAGTTTATCGAAATGGGGAGTGGCGTGGACTGAGAGGGACATTCTCAGAGTCTTTTAAGCCATTGAGAATTATGTAAACCATGTTAAACAAACATGGAATTTATCACCGTCTTAGTTCTGTTTGGGATATAATGAGTGACTGTCCATCACCTTAAGTTTCAATGCAATCACCTCTTATTCTTCAAAGCGCTACAGATCCTCATGCACTCCCGATGGTACAATCATCCCAATAATTAGTCTGGTGAAACTCCTTTATACTGTTTCTGCCAAGAGGATTATTCCTTATAAAGGAGAGAAAATCTGTGCACAATACTCCAAATACTATCTCAACAACACTCTAAGGTTGATCACAATAATTCTGTTCCCTCACTTAGCTGTCTCAGCTTCTTGCCTATGGTATAAAAAGCCATTCCTTCTCTCTGCACTGCGAATGATGTGGAAATTTGAAGTTTCTTACATCTGTGCGTCAGTCATCACCAGAGGTGTCGATGGAGATGTATATCACGTTCAGAGGGAGACTCAATCAGAAAGAATTCACTTGAAAAAGGGAATGGTCACCTACCTGAATGGAAATGACTTGCAGGAAAATGGAAATCAGGCAGAGGAAGGGAGCTATCTTTCCTTTTGTTCTGTTCTCACGGGATGTCTGCAGCCCTGGTCAGGCCAGCATGTTATGCTGATCTTGAACTGAGTGGCTGAATCAGCTGTTGCACAGGATAATAAAGAGCAAACCACATTGCTGTGGGTTTGCAGTCACACAGAGACCTGAACATGAAAGGATAACCCATTGCCTTCTCAAAAGGACATGAGGCAAACAGATTTGCTCCTGTTTAAAACTAGTGGTGATGATTTCATTTTCATTCCATCAACTTCTTTCATGAGACACCAAAAGATTATTATTCTGTGCCACTTGATTATGAGTAAATGACTTGACCACCATGCACTGTCTGTCCATCTGACAGATTCTGTGGAGAGGACAAATTAAACAACTCAAGTGACGTAAGCTTAGTTAGAAGGGACTTGAAACGGTTATATCTGGATCTACCAAAGGCACAAACGATGGATTATTCAGCAACAGCAGCATTGAGGCTGAGAAGGTGACTGAAATATCTTGGTAGTGGTCTTGGGCAGGATTAGTGAGTGGGGAGAATAAGTATAAATGTAAATATGAATGAAGAAAAAAGAATGGAAATTAGGAACAGTCTGGTTTCTCCTCGTGTATTGTTGAGTAAGCTGTGAATAGGAATTTGCTAGTTATAATCAGTAAGGAATAAAATTTTTGACTGGACCTGAAAATTATGACTTGCAAATTTTAAAATTTGAATATGAACAACAATTCAGTACAACTCAGCTTAATGGTCTGATGGAATGACTTACCAGGAACACCAACTATACCGAGGATAGGATAGTAACCACCTTGAATAATCCAAAGGATATCTTCGATCCGTGAGGCTAATGATATCCAAGGCTGAGAAAGGTAGTAAAGACCCTCGGATAAACTCCTGTCTGTTGTAATATTCCAGTCTAAGGTTCTCAGATTCTGATCCATTAAGGGAACATCCCAGTCTAATGTTCTCAGATTCTGATCTCTCCTCCCCCTGTCTCTCGAGCTGCTGATCCCTGTTAGTCCAGTCATTGATGCTCCTGCCCATACTGGGATAACACATTGAACCGAGTCCCTAATTAATAGAAGAGGCAAACCCTCCAGTGACACATCTCGGATCCACGGAGACTGACATCAATCACAGTCACTGAACAAATAGCTCCAGCCAACGCGTTTCAATTCAATATTGTTTTATTCATATTCAAAACAATGATTCAAACTGTCATTTCCTGGATGGGATATGTGAGGGTGACTGATGGAACAAATCTTGAGGCCGGTAGATCAATTGAGTGTAACCATTCAATCTGTCTTGGATGCAGGAGTAATGCCATAAGTTTATCAGAACGTAAACACGTGTCTCTGATTATAAATGGAAACATATATCCTGGAACTATTGATCAAGCATCATAATTTCAATTAAACATTGAGACAATTTTTATAATTCATGATCTGAGGTGAATGCGTGTCTGAGAAACGTGGGGTTGTCACAGACAAGTAGCATCGATATGTTAACAGAGAATTGAACGTGGCGAATACAATTCAGATTGTTATTCCAGGTTTAGAGAGAGGCAGATGAGGCCTGTGCTATTGATGTTATCGATGTTAGTGAACTGTGATGAAATGTTATTTACTGGACTTCAATTACAGTGTGATTATGGCATTGTGGAGGAGACAGGAAACAGAGAGAATTGTGAGACATGGCAGTTCAGACTGGAGGGAGGGACAATAATATTCCCCAGTCGTCAGCATTGGAATGTTACTCTTTATAACTCATGTGAAGAACAGATTCAAGGATACATATAAAGTGAGGATTGAGGAGTAAAATCTGTTTATTGAACACAAAGTACGGGGACAAAATGATTTTCTGTCCGTGCTAAACTATGGGTAGTACAAAGAAATAGGATACACTCATGTATTTGAGCTTCATAAATTGAAATGTGCATTACAAAACCACGGAAGTGGTGTGTCATCTTTGTCAATCATTTTTTGGCCCACAGCTGAGATGCTGATTTCCCCTCTGTCAGTGATTCACCTCATTGAGATTCGCTGGCGCAGTGTCTCAGTATCGAGCACGATTCTCAGTTCCTGCTGCTGTTCATCCAGTCTATTTAAATTAAATCACCTTATCACTGTAGAGAAAAAAAAACACTTTGCCTTTTGGACTCTGTTTAACTGTCAGCAACTCAGCTCTGTGATATTATTGGCGATAAATGCTCTGGGACCACAGCCAGTATCCGCACAGTGCTCAAACGGTATGGCAATAGATAAAGACCTTGCCATCCGTGAGAATTTCTAAATAAAACTTCCATTTTCTGTCCGTTCCTGTCTATCTCCCCTCATGCTGTCTTCTGATCTATCCAACTCACCCTCTTTTCGCATTCCTCCAATCACTCCCTGTTTCCAAATTGTGCAGTTGTACAGCTTGATGTTTTGGCCATTTTAGTGAAATGGATAGAACAGGGACAGGACTGATCGTTGGAGGGTCCGGGTTTAGATGCTTTAATAAGAACAAGGAAGGTACTAACAGTGGGGTGGGGGTGGGGGTTGGGTGTGGGGGAGGGTGAGGTGTCATTGGAAATCAAAGACAGCATTACGTTGGTAGAAAGGATGCTTGAGAAGGACTCGTCTAGTGAGGTCGTATGGGAAGAGGTTAGATACAAACACGGGGAGGTCACTCTTCTGAAAGTTCTGTACTGCCGTCTGAAAAGTTCCAGAGATGTAGAGGAAAGGATTACAAAGATGATACTGGATAGGAGCGAAAATAACAGAGTAGTTGTCATGGAAGAGTTTAACTTTCCAAATATTGACTCGAAATGCTGCCGTTCAATTACTTTATATGGGTCAGTTTTTGTCCAATGTGCACAGAATGGTTTCCTGACACAGTATGCAGATAGGCCAACAAGGGCCGAGGCCAAATTGGATTTGGTACTGAGTAATGAACCAGACCAGGTGTTAGATTTTGAGGTAGGTGAACATTTTGCTGATAGTGACCACAATTTAGTTATGTTTACCTTAGCAATGGAAAGGGACAGGTGTATTCCGCAGGACAAGAGTTATAGCTGGGGGGAAAGGCAATTATGATGCAATTAGGAAAGGATTTCGGATGCATAGGATGGGGAAGGAAATTGCAGAGGATGGGTACAATTTAAGTGTGGAGCTTTTTCAAACAACAGCTACTGTGTGTCCTTGATAAGTTTATACCTGTCAGGAAAGGAGGAAGTGAGGCTGCTGTGGTTTACTGAAGCAGTTGAATCTCTTGTCAAGAGGAAGAAGGAGTCTTATTTTAAGATGAAACGTGAAGGCTCAGTTCAGATGCTTGAGAGTTACAAGTCAGCCTGGAAGGTCTTAAAGAAAGAGCTAAGAATAGCCAGGATAGAACATGAGAAGTCTTTGGCAAGTAGGATCGCGGAAAACCCTCAACCTTTCTATCAGTACGTCATGAATAATAGAATGAACAAATGAAGATGAATGGCAATCAAACACAGTAGTGTTAAGTTGTGTGTGGAGTCTCAGGAGATAGGACAGGCTGTAAATTAATATTTGAATCAGTATTCACAATGGAAAAAGAAAATGCTGTTGAGGCCAATACTGAGATACAGGCTATTAGACTAGACAGGATTGAAGTTTGTAATTGATGTTAGCTGTTCTGGAGAGTGTGAAAATAGATAAGTCCCCTGGGCCAGATGGGATTTATCCTAGGATTCTCTGAGAAGCTAGGGAGGAGTTTACACAACCATCTGTTCGGATTTTTACATCGCCATTATCTACAGGATTAGTGCCAGAAGACTGGAGGACAGCAAACGTTGTCCCCTTGCTCAAGAAATGGAGAAGAGACAACCCTGGTAATTAGATACCTGTCTTACTTTGGTTGTGGGTAAGGTGTTGGAAAGGATTATAAGAGATAGAATTTACTATCATCTAGAAAGGAATCATTTGATTAGGAATAGTCAACAAGGTTTTGTGAAGGGTATGTCATGCCTCACAAATCTTACCGAGTTCATTGAGAAGGTGACCAAATAGGTGGATGAGGGTAAAGTCAGTTATGTGGATTTCATTTAAGCGTTTGATAAGGTCCCTCATGGTAGGCTATTGAAGAAAATATGGAGAGTGTGGTGTTGGAAAAGCAGAACAGATGAGGCAGCGTCCAAGATGCATGCAAGTTGATGTTTCTCTTGTAAGCCTTTCATCAGGAATCAGTTTTCTGGTCTGCAGCATTTGCAGTCTTCATTTTCTCCTCGCTCCTCGGATGTTGCCTGACCTGCTGTGCGTTTCCAGCGCCACAATCTCGACTCTGATCTCAAACATCTGCAGTCTTTACTTTCTCCCAGAAAATATGGAGACGTGGAATTGTGGGTGATTTAGCGTTTGGATCACAAATCGGCTAGCTGAAAGCAGACAGAAGGTGGTAGTTGATGGGGAATGTTCATCCTGGAGTTTAGTTACTCGTGGTATACTGCAAGGACCTGCTTTGGAGTGACTGTTGTTTGTCCTTTTGAAAATGACCTTAATGAGGGTATAGAAGGATGAGTTAGTAAATTTACGGTTGACAGTAAGGTCGGTGGATCTGTCAGCAGTGCTGAAGGATGTTGTAGGTACTGAGCAGTAATGTTCTGTGTGCATGGACCTACAATGGGCTAAGTAGCGTTCTTCTCTGATGTAACGATTCTGAGGTACTCTGGCCCACAATAAAAGCTTTAGGTGCCTGGAGAGACAAGCTGGTCCAGTAAGGGACACACACTGCACAATCATCCATCATCTCTTCCTGTTCTCTGATATACAGCGGCCTCAAAATATCAGTCCAAACAAAATAGATTGATTCAAATTCAAACAGTCAGCAGGACGTTTACCGGAGGGGATTACCGTCAGAGGATTCAATGAATTTTAAGGTTTCAGAATAACTCAAAAAATAAAGCAATATCACAGAAGCATAATAATTGGCAGCAGAATGAAACTTATAGTTCCAAATATTTCCCAGTTCAGCATTGTGTTCAGTTTTGGTCACCTTGCTATAGGAAGGATGGTATTAAACTGAAACTTTACAAGGATTTTGCCAGGATTCAAGGGTCTGAGTCATAGGGAGACGTTGGATAAGCTGGGACATTTCTCTTTAGAGCACAGGAGACTGAGGGAGGCATGAAGTTCTTCGAGAAGCTCGTCATGGTCCACATCAGTTCCAGTCACCCAGCCTGCCTCGATCCCCTACAATTTTCCTACCGGTGGAATGGGTTCATAGTGGGTGCCATATCCCTGGAACATCTGGACAACAACGGCACCCACGTCAGATTCCTGCTCATTGACTATAGGTTCACCTTCAACACCATTATTCCTTCAGACTGATCACCAAACTCCCTGACCTTAGTCTTGGCTCCACCCTCTGAATTTGGATCCCCATCTTTCTGACCTACAGTACACAGTGAGTGAAAATAGGTCAGTGTGTCTCTTCCATGAAAACATTCTATACTGAAATCCCAAAGGATGTGTCCTCAGCCCCCTAGTATACTCCCTTTTCACCCACGATTGTATTGCCAAATTTTGAACAAATGCCATCTACGTGTTCACTGGTGACACCATCATAGTAGGGCAGGTATGTAATGATGGCAAGTCAAAATACAGAACGGAAATAGAGGACATGGTGATGTGCTGCACTGAGACCAATCTCTCTTTCAACGTCGGCAGAACTAACCAACTGATCAATGACTTCAGAAAGAAATGAGGAGAACATGCCCCCATCTGCATCAATGGAACTGAAGTTGAAAGAGTTGCAAGCATTAAGTTGCTTGGAGTGACGATAACAGACCTCCCATGTAGATGTGACAGCCGAGATGGCACAACAACGCTTCTTCTTTCTCTGGCTGCTCATGACATTTGACATGTCCACAAGGACCCTCACCAATGTCTACAAATGCACCACTGACAGCAAACTATCTGTGTGCATAATGACCTGGTGTGGCCACAGCCCTGCCCAGGACAGTAAGTGAAATGACAGAAGGTTGTGTGCACAGCCCATGCCATCACGGAAACCAACGTCCTATCCATTGTCTCCATTTACACAGCTCGCTGCCGTGGAAAGGCTGACAACATGATCAAAGACACATCGTACCCTGGATCTCCTACAATCTCTTCCATCATGGAGACAATACAGATTCTTGAACACACAAACCAGCGGCTCATGAACAGCATCTTCCCAGACCATTATTAAACTGAGGAATGGACTCTCTAACTTCAAATTATGCTGATCTTGCTCACATTGATGTTGCCTATTGCATGCCCTTTCTGGTGTAGCCTGTATGCCTCAGTACAAATTTTTCCTTTACCCTATGGTCTGTATGTCCTTGCTTATTGTAAGAGTGAGATTCCCCTACTAGGGACAAAGACTCTGGAGGCAGACAGGGCACAGGCACGGAATGGACTTTAATTCAAGCAAAACCTGGTTAATGCTGGGAGAATACCAAAGGATCTTCCTAGAATCTGGCTTTGACATGAGAAGAGAATCGTTTTCTTAATCTTTAGCTCAGATCAGACGGCAAATCAATGACACACTTCGAGTTTACAGTAAAAGGACAGTATTTTTTATACTTTCTGTGTTGCAATGATCATACACAACTTTGTCAGTGTACACTCCACTCCCCTTCTGCAGAACCAATCTTGTAAAACAACTGATCAATGATGGACACTCCCAGGTACAGCTCGAGGTTCTTATTTGTTTCGGATGTTTAACAATTGTTATCTCTAGGCCTTGGGATCTTTCTATAATGCATTCCCAAAGTTAGTGGCTGCGCTCTTTTTAGTCATAGCCCTCATTGTTTATCTTGAAGGATTGCATAAATTCTATTCTCCAATGGGCAGGCTATCTCTTATCAAATTCCGAGATCACATTTTACATTAAAAAGTTGATTCTGTTACAAAATTCGTATTGTTATTATTATTTCTACTGTTAAACTTTTTCTTAATGAATTAGACAAGACATGCCAGGCATCTCTTTAAGCTTTTAGAATTACGTTGAAATCTGTGTCCATGATTATTTACCAAATATTTAACTCGGACTTATTACAATTGTAAATAGTTTCAAAGGAACAGCGCGCTTCTGAAAGATAACTTGAGTTGCTGTTTTTGTGGATGAAAAGAATCCTTACTGAGATCAGAATAAGTTACCTTTTGTAATGATTCTTCAATGTTTTTGTGCTACAATTTCATTATTTCTTCTGTGTTCTGTTAAAAATCATCGATTCTTTAAAAAAGAACTTTCTTTACAACTCTGTTGGCATGTTTCAGAATCTTACGAATCAGATTATCATTTATTTTGTTTTGGAATAATTCCCTTTTCAAAGGCCCTTTTTTCACGAATGCTGAAGCAATCTATTTTAATTTCTGTCTATTTTGTAGCTCTTTAAAAACAGACAGTTGAAGTAGACTTTTATATTTTGGCCACTCCATGTCTCTAAAAAAAAGGCAGCTCCAATTCTCACTATGATCTGCCAGAACTGTGTATAAACAAAGAGTTTCACTCCACTTAGATACATATGACAATGACTCCTATCAAATCAAATGAAACCAAATCTAATGATAGAGAGAGAGAAATTGTCACAAGGTCAATACACCCAGATCGAACTCTGCAGTCTGCCACATCCGGCCAAAAATCGTGATAGACGATTAAACAACTGACTGATGGAGAGGGCTCCACAATTATTTCCATTCTATCAATGGATAAGCTCTGCACATCAGTGTAAAAAACAAGGAAATAGTATCTGTACCATCCTAGCCAGGGGTGTTGAGTCGATGATTCAACTCACCGTCATCATCATGCCCACAGATTCACAGATCAGTCTTCAATCAATTCAATTCGCTGCACGTGACATGAAGAAACAGCTGAACACAGTCGAGACAGCAAAGGCAATGGGTCCTGACACCATTCCTGTAATAGGACTGAAGACTTGTGCTGTACAACAAGCCGTGTCCCTGGGGAAGCGTTTTCCTTCCAGCTCCAACTCTGACATCTCCCTGGCAATGTGGAAAATTACTCAGTGTCGGGGAATAATTACAATCTGACCAATTACAACCCTCTCAGTCTCATCACGATAGTCAAATTGGGAGTTCGTTTTGATAGAGCTATCAAGCAGCACAGACATAAACTTGCTCATTTTGGTTTCTGATCGGTCCCCATGTGGAGATGGTGCTGTTTTGGAAAAGTTACTGGATGAATAATCCAGACCAGGCTAATGCTCTGGCAGCTGGTGGAAATTAAAAACAATTAATAAAATATCGAGATCTCAAATCTGGTGTCAGTAACAGCGGCCTTGAAGTCAACGTTGATTGTAAACACCAATTTGCTTTTCCAATGAACTTTCAGGAAGTGAATCTCCCGTGCTTTCCTGGTTTGGCCTAAGTCTGACTCCAGATACACAGACATGTATCAACTCTTCAATGGTCTCTGAAAAGGCCAAGCAAGACACTCTATTGTATCAAACTGCTCTGAAGTCTTAAAGGATAAAACCTGACAGAACACCCAGCCCCAGCCTCAGTATGGAAAAGGGAACGGGAAAGACAGTCCTGTTGACCCTGCAGAGACCTCCTTCCTAACATCTGTGAACTTGTGACAACATTGACAGAGCTTTCCTATAGACCACACAGAAACATCGGGAATGGAATAGGCCATACAGCACATTGAGCCTGCCCCATTCTAGTTCATGTCTGAACATCTCCTCAATGCACTTTCCCCACACACTGTACACATGCCTTAATGTGATTAACCTTGTGAAGCTATAAAATAGGAACTACAGTCGTCCCCTTGGTCTGTCGAGTTTGCTATCCAATTCAATATAATGATATATATATATAACCCTTTATTTCTACACCACACTCCTGCTCTCTCCCCCATCCTTTCGGTGTCTAGACATTCTTATTAGTCTTTAGTGCCTTGTCTTCCACAGCCTTATGTGAGAGAGAATTCCCAGGTTCACCAGTCTCTGAGTGCAGACATTTATTCTAAATGCAATGTGACCCATCTGTATTTAATACTGTGGCCTCTTGTTTTAGACTTCCCAGGCAGGGGAATTATCATCACTGCTTCCAATCTACCTAACCCTGTCAGTGTTTTATATATCTCACTGAGATCTCCACTCATTTTCCTAAACCCCATGGGATGCAGGCTCAGTCGCCCCAAACCCTGCTCCATAAAAAAGTCTGTCATCCCAGAGATCAGTCTGGTCATCCTTTGCTGCACTCCCTCAATGTCAGGTTTGTCCTTTATGAGGGACGGAGACCAAAACTGCACACAATACTGCACAATGTTCGAGTTGAGGTCTTACCAAGGGCCTGTATAGCTGCACTGAGACACCCTTACTGCTGGACTGAAGTCCACCAGAAATTAGGGTCAACACCCCATTTATCTTCCTGACTGCTTTCTGCTTCTGCAATCTTGCTTTCAGTGACTGATGTACAGGGAGATCCGAGATCATTTTCAATGTTACAGCTCCCCACTTGGTGGGTCTGCGTAAACTGGTCTGTGTGCCAATGTATTCCCAGTATTGGCTTCTGTCTTCAGAACTCATTGCCCTGCATGGAACTCAGATGTCTGTCCAAACAATAACAGGAGAAAAGTACAGTTCCCTTTAAAGATCGACATTTCTCAACCACCTCCTTTCCCAATGGTTGGCTGGCATTTTAGTGTTTCCCAACACAGTGGACAAAATCACATCTATCCAAATGCTCTTCATCTGCGACATATTTATTCATTCACTCCATTTGTTTCAATCACCTTAAAGTTTTTTTTCACATCCTCCTCAATTTTCAAAATCCAATTCCATCAGCAGACTTGGAAACTTTGCATTTGTTTCCCTCAACGAGATGTTTGAGATGTATTGTGAATATTTGGCGCCCCAGCACCAATCATTGCGATGCCTCATGAGCCTTCCAAACTGAAAACCATCCATTTATTCCTACTCATTGTTTCCTGTCAACACTCCCATTTTCACACGATGTTCATATATTACCCCCCATCCCATGTGTTTTTACTTTGCACACTAGGCTTGGGACTCTATTAAAATTCTTGCTGAAAATCCAAGTTCAGTGCCTCTATTGTTATTTTTCTGTAATTAATCTACTAGTCAGTTTCTCAAATATGTTTCCAATTTCATCAATGTGTGTTGATTTTTTTCTATGCCCATTATTTTCAGATCCAACAATTTCTCTAAATTAGTTTGATTACAAATTTCATTCCACATCATTTCCTCATCAGACTCAGGTTTTCTCCTATTGCTGGGAAGGCTTTGTTTATGTATTTTTCTGTGAAGACAGAAATGAAGTAGTTGTGTCATATTTCTCTGTTCTCCATTCTCCATTCCCTGGATTCAGACTGAAAGGAATCTGAAACATCGACTAAAAAGAACAGCTGTTGTCTATTCACCTTGTCCATGCCCCTTGTAATCTTAAACCTGAATTACTTACCAACTCAACTTCCTCTGCTCCAAATAAATAACTCGAGCTTACCCAGCCTCTCTCCATAGCTCATATGCTCCATCCCAGGGAATATCCTGGTGAATCTCCTCTGAACCTCATCCAGTACAATCATATCCTTCCTATAATGTGGCTCCCAGAACTGCACACAATATCTCATTTGGCTTAACCAAAGTTGCCATATAAAACTCGTATGGCATTGGGTCAATGAATAAAAGCTTTATCTACAGTCATGCTGAACTCATCAATTATCATATCCAGTCACATTCAGGGATGCGTGGAGAGGCACGCTCTGAGCTTCCTAGTGTGCTGCCATTCTTTGAGTACTCCCCTGTCTGGTTCCTTCATCCAAACTGTATCACCTCATATTTATCAGGGTTACATTCCATCTGCCATTGATCTGACCATCTGACCATACCATCTGTATCTTCCTGTAACATAAGACCTTCCTCCTCACTGCCAACCACCCGGCTAATCTTTGTGTCAAACACAATCTTACTTATCACACTCCCCCACCCACTTCACATTCACTTCTCTTATGAATACCACAAATAATAAGGGACACAGCACTGATCTCTGTGGTACACCTAGGGAAATTGTGCTCCAGTCACACAAACAGCCTTCTATCATGAAGTTGAGTTTGGATGCAACTTGCCAAGTCACTAATAGGCCCTACATGTTCCCTGGTTGTTCTGTTCCACTTGATATACGTGAGGAATATCTGGGGATTCTCCTTAATCTTGCCCTTCCCTGCCCCTGTGTTAGTCAGTCCCCTCTGAGGGAAGGCTTTCCTCCTTATTACGGTCTTAAATGACATATCCCTTATCCGGTCATTATTTACCTTAAGTATAGAGTAGACAGCTAGAGAAACATCCTAAGCATTTCCACCTCATCACATGTAGCATAGAGTTTTGAAATTTCACTGCGATAACCTCTCATGCTTTGAAACTGGAGAGGTCGCAGGACAAATCTCCCCATCAGAAAATTTTGTCATCTCAGGAATTAATCTGGGGAATGTCCATTGCACGTCCTCTGTGATCAGTGTAATCTTTCTTAGATTAGGTCACCAACACTGCACTCAATACCTCAGATACACTCTCACCAACACTCTATGCAACTGCTTCATGATGTCTTTACCTCTCTATTCCGAGTCCCTTAAACAAACTCCAACCTAACTTTAACTTTCCAATTACATGTATTGCACCAAATACCATTCACACTAATTGCATTTACGAACTCACTCTGTGAGTTATAGAGTCATAGAGATGTACAGTATGGAAACAGACCCTTTAGTCCAATCCGTCCATGTCAAGCAGATATCCCAACCCAATCTCGTCCCACCTGACCGCACCTGTCCCATATCCCTCGAAACCTTCCTATTCATATAACCATCCAAATGCCTTTTAAATGCTGCAATTGTACAAGCCTCCACCACATCCTCTGGCACCACATTCCATACATGTACCACCATCTGTATGAAAAAGTTGCCCTTTCGGTCTCTTTTACGTTTAGATTTTTTAAAGAGTGGAAACAAGTCTACACCGATCCACCAAAACCCCTACATTTACCCCTTAACCTAATACTACTGGCAATTTAGCATTGCCAATTCACCTAGCCTGCCCATTTTTGGATTGTGGGAGGAAACCCACGCAGACATAGGGAGAATGCGCAAACTCCACATAGAGAGTCCACACAGCCTGAAGCAGGAATTGAAGCGGAGTCTCTGGCGTTGTGAGGGAGCATTGCTAACCACTGTGCCACCGTGCCGCCCAACATCTTGCTCCTCTCACCCTAAACCTATGCCCTTTAGTTCTGGACTCCCTGACAACAGGGAATAGACTTTATCCCTTTATCCTGTCCTTGCCCTTAGCAATTTTTTACATGTCGAGAAGGTCACCCTTCAGCCTCCAATACTCAAGGGAAAACAGCCCCAGCCTGTACAGCCTCTCCTTGTACCTTAAATTCTCCAACCCTGTCAACATCCTTGTAAATCTTTCCTGAACCCTTTCAATTTTTATAACATATTTCTGATAGGAAGGAAACCAGAATTCCACACAATATTCCAACAGTGGCCTAACCAGTTTCCCGTACAGCTGCAACATGACCTCCCAACTCCAATACTCAATACTCTAACTAAAGGAAAGCATACCAAACACCGCCTTAACTATCCTATCTACCTGCGACTCCACTTTCAAGGAGCCATGAACCTGCACTCAAAGGTCTCTTTGTTCAGCAACACTCCCCAGGACCTTACCATTAAGTGCATAAGTCCTGCTAAAATTTGCTTTCACAAAATGCAGCACCTCACATTTATCTGAATTAAACTCCATCTGCCACTTCTCAGCCCATTGGCCCATCTGATTAAGATCCTATTGTACTCTGAGGTAACCCTCTTCGCTGTCCACTACACCTCCACTTTTGTTGTCATCTGCAAACTTACTAACAATACTTCTTATGCTCGCATCCAAAGTATTTATGTAAATGGTAAAAAATAGAGGACCCAGCATTGATCCTTGTGGTACTCCACTGGTCAAAGGCCTCCAGTCTGAAAAGCAACCCTCCACCTCCACTCTCTGTCTTCAACCTTTGAGCCAATTCTGTATCCAAATGGCTAGTTGCCCCTGTATTCCGTGAGATCTAAACTTGCTAACAAATCTCCCATGGAGAATCTTGTTGAACGCGTTACTGAAGTCCATATCGATCACATCTACTGCTCTGCCGTCTTCGTTACTTCTTCAAAAAACTCAATCAAGATTGTGAGATATGATTTCCCATACACAAAGCCATGTTGACTATCCCTAATCAGTCCTTGTCTTTCCAAATGCATGTACATCCTGTCCTTCAGGATTCCCTTCAACAACTTGCTCACCACCGACGTCAGGCTCACTGGCCAATAGTTCCATGGCTTGTCAGTACCACCCTTCTTAAAACAGTGGCACCACGTTTGCCAAACTCCAGTCTTCTGTCACCTCTCCTGTGACTATCAAGAGTACAAATATCTCAGCAAGTAGCCCAGCAATCACTTCTCAAGCTTCCCACAGAGTTCTATGGTACACCTGTTCGGGTCCTGGGGATTTATCCACGTTTACACGTTTCAAGACATCCAGCACTTCCTCCTCTGTAATATATACATTTTTCAACGTGTAACCATTTATTTCCTGACATTCTATATCTTCCATATCCATTTCCACTGTAAATACTGATGCAAAATACTCGTTTAGTATCTCCCCCATTTCCTGTAACTCCACACAAGGGCTGCCTTGCTGATCTTTGAGGGGCTCTATTCTCTCCCTAGTTATGATTTTGTCCTTAATGTTTTTGTTAAAAACCCTTTGGATTCTCCTTAATTCTACTTGCTAAAGCTATCTCATGTCCCCTTTTTGCCCTCCTGATTTCCCTCTTAAGTATACTCCTACTGCCTTTATACTCTTCTAAGGATTTGTTCGATCTATCCTGTCGAAACCTGACATATGCTTCCTTCTTTTTATTAATCAAACCCTTTAGTTAGCCAGCAATCCCTATACTACCAGCCTTTCTTTTCATCCTAACAGGAATATACTTTCTCTTGTTATCTAATTTCTGAAGGCTTTCCATTATCCAGCCGTCCGTTTACCTGTGAACATCTGCCCCCAATCAGGTTTTGAAAGTTCTTGCCAAATACTGTCAAAATTGGCCTTTCTCCAATTTAGAACTTCAACTTTAAGATCTGGTCTATCCTTTTCCATAATCATTTTAAATCTAATATAATTATGGTAGCTGGTGCCAAAGTGCACCTCCACTGACTCCTCAGTCACCTGCCCTGCCTTATTTCCCCAGAGTGGGTCAAATTTTGCACCGTCTCTAGTAGGTTCGTCCACATACTGAATCAGAAAATTTTCTTGTACACACTTATTAAATTCCTCTCCATCTCGACCCCAGTCTATGTTTGGAAAGTTAAAATCTGCTACCATAATCAACCTACTTTCTTACAGATAGCTGAGATCTCCTTATAAGTATGTTTCTCAGTTTCCCTCTGACTATTAGGTAGTCTATAATACAATCCCAATAAGGTGATCATCCCGTTCTTATTTCTCAGTTCGACCCAAATAACTTCCCTGGATGTATTTCCACGAATATCCTCCCTCAGTACAGCTGTAATGCTATCCCTAATCAAAAACTCCACTCCCCCTCCTGTCCTGCCTCCCTTTCTATCTTTCCTGTAACAGTTGTAAACTGGAACATTTAGATGCCAGCCTTGCCCATCCCTGAACCATGTTTCTGTAACTGCTAGGATATCTCAGTCCCATGTTCCTAACCATGCCCTGAGTTCATCTGCCTTCCCTGTTCGGCCCCTTTGCATTGAAATAAACGCGGTTTACTTTATTAGTCCTATCTTGTCCCTGCCTGCCCTGACTGTTTGACTCGTTTCTGTTCTCAATTGTACCAATCTCAGATTGATCTATTTACTCACTATCTCCCTGCCCCCAGCACCCCCACTCCCTTACTAGTTTAAATCCTCCCGAGCAGCTCTCGCAAATCTCCCTGCCAGTATATTCGCCCCCTTTCAATTTAGGTGCAATCCGTCCTTCTGGTACAGGTTCCTTCTACCTCAAAAGAGATTCCAGTGATCCAAAAATGTGAATACTTCTCACATACACCAGCTCCACAGCCATGCATTCATCTGGTCTATCCCTGTATTTCTGCCCTCACTAACTTGTAGCGCCGGGAGTAATCCAGATATTACTACTCTCAAGAAACTCCTTTTTAAATTTCTGCCTATCACCCTGCAATCTCCGTCCATAATCTCAAACATTTCCCTTCCTATATTGTTGGTTCCAATTTGGACAATGACCTCTTGCTGGACCCTCTCCCCTGTGAGAACATTCCGCACCCTTTCTGAGACATCCTTGTTCCTGGCACCAGGGAAGCAACACACTAATCTGCTTATTTCTCTGCTGTCCACAGAACCGTCTGTCTGTACCTCAGACTAGCGAGTTCCCTAACACAATTGACCTCGTGGAATCCGACGTATCCCTTTTTGCATTAGAGCCAGTCTCCATACCACAAACTTGTCTGTTTGTGCTACGTTCCGTGTGAATCCATCACCCGCTACATTTTCCAAAACAGCATATTTGTTTGAAACGGGGACAGCCACAGAAGACTCCTGCACTAGCTACTTCATTATCTTGCCTTTCTTGGAGTTAACCCATCTATGTAACTGTATCTGAGACTTTCCCCCCTTCTTATAACTGCCGTCCATCACATACTGTTGCTGTTATCAATTCTTCATTGTCTTATACTGTCTCTCCAACCGATCCATACAATCTGATAGGATTCGCAACCAGAAGCATTTATTGCAGATATAATCCGCAGTAACCCTTAAATCCTCCTTAAACTCCCACATCTGACAAGAAGCACATATGATTCTACTAAGGCCATTTGTGCTCCTTCACAATCTACAGACCCAGAAAAACAAAACTGTCTTATTCCTCTACAAAACACTGCCCAAGGTTATATTATTATTTATGGCTTATATTTTAAGATTAATCAAAAGACATATCTCAAAAATATATAATTAAGGAATAACCCACTCTACTTACTTCTGCAGACTTTCTGTAGGACACATTTAAAACAATCCACTATCTGGCTGGGAACTTTGCTCAAACAGTTCCTCCAAACCAGTTTAAAATTTCACTGTTTGTTAATTTTCCAAGAGGCACTCCGATATCCAGCGATATATGAATTCAAACAGCAAAGGCAGTAACTGTGCAGGTACGCTGTCCTGCCAGTTTCTTCCCCTCACCATGTGTTTGCTTTGTCCGTTCTTTTCCCTCTTAAAACTGCTGTTTCTTTGACTTTCTTTATCCCAAAGTTCCAAAACAATGCAAGTGCATACAAAAGAGTAATTGCTGCTTTCTGGAATTCGGGGAAATCACCTCTAACACCTAAAATACCTCAAAAAGAGGAGCAGCTGTTACAGCCAGAAATTTTTCCCGCCCGCCCAGACATCTGAAAATCCAAATACACTACTCCCACTGGTTGTCTGTGGTCTATGCTGCAAGAAACAACTTCAAACAATTCCGAAGTTTGTCGGGCATGATTTCTCTGTCAGAAATGCATTGTGATTCTCTGCAATTTTGCTGTTCATTTCTACGTACACAATATCACATCTTATATCATGGATTCCAACTCTTTCCATACATATGTCAAATTAATTGGTCTGCAGTCCTCCACATTATCACTTCTTCCCTGTGTACATAGATGGGACATGTTTACTCCCTTTCAGTTACCTACAATGGCTGGATCTGCAAGAAAATAAAACACAGTCACCGGCAGTGCAATAAATATGCTGTTTTATTTCTGACATTTTGATATGAAGTATATCTGGCCCATCAGACTTAGCAATGATTAATCTAGCTCAATTTTCAAGTACTACCATTTTGCTGATATGAATGGACTTCATGTCTTTTGTTCCACAAGTCCCATGTGATCACTTGCTTTACACAGAGATTGCCTGGCGCTTTCTCAATGAAGACAGATGCAAAGTAGCTGGTTAGTTTCTCTGCCATTTCCTTGTTCCCCAAAATAAATTCTCCTATACCTTACAAATTTCCTCATTTGGCCTTACTTTTGTTTTCTTTGGTATTTGGATCGGAGATTTAAGCAGGCTTTTTTATTTCCTGTTTGTTCGTATTCATGTTCTTTTTGATTTCCTTAACACTTTCTTCGTCCTTATTTTCAGAAAAGTAAATCTCTCTGTATGTTCAGGTTTGCACAATACCTGGAATTCTTCTGAAGCTGCTTCAATTTAATGCAATCATTAATTTCTTACGTTAACCATTAATGAGTCACCTTCCCTTTCGCTGGTGTTTGTAACTTAGTGATATGTACATATTGTTCAGACTATACAGTATTTCTATGACTACCAGCCAATGTTTGTCTCACACTAAGTGTCATATTGTATTTTTCCAATTCACTTGACCCTCTAGCCTTCGGGTTTCCATGATATTTGAGTGTAATGTTCAAAAATTCTATATTGCTTGCAGGCGCCGTGTAAAATGCAACATATTAATGTCACGATTGGCCAATAGCTGCCTCAGAGCACGGTCAGTCATCAGTCCTTCTGACCACACAACACCACGCCCAAAATAAGCTGCTCTCTACTTTAGTTCACAACATACTCTTCAACCTACCTCATATACACATGAAATTGATTTTTCACAGCATTAGCAATCATTTAGTTAACACAGTTTAGATGCAGTTTTAGATAATCCAGTATTACTGCAGCACCCACGATATTTGCTTATCTAATTTCCAGAGAATCGGATGCACAAAGTTGCACAACAGTTTTGGTTTAGATACGTAAGGCAGCAATGTGTGTTCCTCCTTGTTGTTTGCACGATCCATACAAACTGATTCTGAAGAAGCTGTGGGATGTGGTGTGTGGTGTTATTAGTGATAGACATGGACAGGACATTGGGGAGGCTCACCCCGATACTGAGATGATCTGAAGAAATGCACATCGATACAGGACAAGCATCAATAACCTTCCCCGCTCGGCCAGGACAAATCTCTCCCTGTTCTCTCTACTCCCTCACACTCTCTGTATATCTGTTACAGCACCTACCCCCGAACAAGGCTCTTGCTACACCACTCTCACCTTCGCATGCAACACTCCCTTTCCTTCACTCTGTCACTGAAAGCAAATCGAGATTAAATTTATTGTTTTGCCAACATTGAACCAGTGAGACAATTGGATCCTGGGGACATAAAAATGCGAACATTTTGAAAATTAGGGAGAGAGCAGATGCCATCGAGACAGAAGAAGCCTGGGGATCAACCATCTTGCTTTGCAAGAAATTAGGAAATACTCACTAATCATATGTATTTTTTCATATGAAACCTATTCACAGTAAACAGAAATACGACGACCCAGGGAATTCAGCAGCCAGGAGAGTAACATCACAGAGGACGGCAGTGGCTGTGTGGTTTTGAAATTAAGTTGATGTAATCTTCACAAGTGTCTTATTGAAACAGCATATTGTTAGAGATTTGGGGGCAGTTGTGGGGGGTGGGTTGGTTAAAGTTGTAAATAGTTGTGGCGTAATGTTCACTTTTACAGTTAAAAATAAATTGGCGTTATTTTCTTTAAATAGTGGAATTTGGGAGTTCTCTGTCACTCATATTCTAATAGATGACGGGTGAGGTGAGCTTTCCTGGGTGTTTGGTTTAATTAAGAGGCGTTCACCCCCATATCGTAACACTTGCAAAGACCAACAGAGAGCAAAAAAAATGATATAAGGAGTGAGAAAGTTAAATATGAGGTAAGCAAGCCAGTCATGTAAAGAAAGACTGTAAGAGCTTCTTTCGATACATAAAGGGCAAACGAGAGTCAAAAATGGGCATCTGATCGCTAGAAATTGATAATAATGTGGAACAAGGAAATGGCTGAGGAGCTGAAAAATTACTTTTTGTCAGTCTTCATCGTTGAAAACACGAGTAATATCCCAAACATTGAAAAGACTTAGTGGACAGTAAGGTGAGTAAGGTGGCCATCACCTAGGAGAAGGTGTTGGAAAAACTGAATGGCCTGAAGGTAAGTAAATCACCTGGACCAGATGGACTCCACTCCAGATTTCTAAGGCAGATAGCTGATGAGACAGGGGAGGCGTTGGTGGTGATCTTTCAGGAATCTCTCGAATCAGGGAGATTCCCAGAGGACTGGAAAATCGCTAACGTGATGCCCCCGTTTAAAAAAAGTAAAGAAAAAAATGGAAAATTACAGACTGATTAATCTAAACTTGGCTGTGGGTAAGATCCTGGATTCCATTGTGAAGGATGAGATTTCTGAATACTTGGATGTGGATGGTAAAGTAGGACAAAGTTACCATGGTTTCATCAAGGGGAGGTAATGCCTGGAAAATCTGCTAGAAAACATTGAGGACGTAATGATCAGCTTAGAACAAGGAGAGCCAATGGATGTCATCCACCTGGACATCCAGAAAGTCTTTGACAATGTGCCGACAGGAGGCTACTGAGTAAGGCAAGGGCCCATGGTGTTAGAGGCAAGGTGCTAGCATGGATAGAAGTTTGGGTGTCTGGCAGGAAGCAAAGAATATCGATAAACGTGTCCCTCTCAGGTTGACAGTCGGTGACAAGTGGCGTTCCTTAAGGCTCAGTGTTGGGACCACAACTTTTCACTTTATACATTAACGATCCAGATGAAGGATCTGTAGGCATTCTATCTACGTTTGAAGATGAAACAAAAATTGGTATAGGGACAGGTAACATTGAAGAGGCAAGGAGGCTCACGAAGAATTTGGATAGGTTAGGAATATGAGCAAAGAAATGGCAGATGGAGTACAAAGTGGGAAATTGTGGGAATATGCACTTTGTTAGGAAGAATAAAAACATGGACTACCGAGAAAATTCAGATGTCTGAAGGACAAAGGGACTTGGGAGTTCTACTCCAGGATTTTCTCAATGTAAAATTGCAGATTGAGTCAGTAATTAGGAAGGCAAATGCAGTGATGGAATTTATTTGGAAAGGATTTGAATATAAAAGCAGGGATGTACTTCTGAGGGTCTATAAGGCTCTTGTCAGACCATATTTGGAGTATTGTGCGCTGTTTTTATCCCCACAACTCAGGAAGGATGTGCTGACCTTGGAATGGGTTCACAGGAGGTACATGGGAATGGTCTCAGGAATGAAAAGCTTAATATATGAGAACGTTTGAGGACTCTGGGTCTGTTCTTGATGGGGTCCAGAGGGCTGTGGGGGGATCTAATTGAAACATACAGAATACTAAATGGCCTGGACAGTGTGGATGGTGGGAAGACTTCCATTGGTAGGAGACTCTAGGACCCAAGGATATAGCCTTAGAGTAAAGGGAAATCCTTGAAGAATGGAGGTAAGGAGAAACGTCTTCAGCCAGAGAGTGGAGAATCTATGGAATTCATTTTCACAGAAGGCAGTGGAGGTCAGGTCATTGTGTATAATTAAGATAGAGGTAGTTAGCTTCTTGAGTATCAAAGGGATCAAGGGTTACAGGGAGAAGACAGGAGAATGGTTTTGAGAAACTTGTCAGCCATAATTGAAGAGTGGATTAGACTCGATGGGCTGAATGGTCTAAATTCTGTTCCTATATCCGATGATCTTATGGTCGTAAGCGACAGTCTATTGCCCCCTCTCTCTCACTTTGTCCCTTCTGACAGCAAAATGTGAGAGTAAAAAATCCCTGAGTCATCTTCACCAAACTTGGAGCATTCCTGTTGAAGATTCATGGGAATCGCTCCACTGCTTGAAGGAAAGGAAATCCAACTATTCCAGGTAGAAGTCTCATACCAGCAGCTTGTTTGAGTAGAATAACGTCGGAGACAGAATATCAGTTGGGACGCATCATTTCTTTTCCATTTGAAATGAGTTCACCTACTATGAAACTCTGGAAACCTTTTCCTATTCGTTTTCATCTTCAGACAATGTGATTGTGTATGTGTCTGTACGTGTGTGACTCTGTGTCTCACATTTTTAGACAGACTGGGCTAGGTTACACTTCAAACCTGTTGTAACCAGTGGAGAAGTGGGGCTGCAAAAGGACACAGCGACCCTCCAACATTTGTCGGAGCAGAAATGAGAAATTCACATGGGTTGTTCAAATGGGAATTCTTTTCCCCAGAGGTTTCAGCTCAAGGTGGCAGCTAAACACCACCACTTCCAGCGTAATTAGACATGGTCCATAAATGTTGGCCTATCAACAACACCCACATTCCATGAACAAATCTAAAATGATAAACTGCAGCAGAATTAATTGAATGGGAACAAGACTGATAGATAAATGTCTGTTTCCTTCCAGAATTGTGCTGCCTGTGTACTTTGACTTTGTGCAGTTCCCTAGTATTGTGCCTGGGTGCCTGCATTTATTCAAAGTTGTGTTTTACAACATTTGACAGACATGTGAATGGAGGAAAATTGTGGACAGACTGAAAAGTGCTGCGCAGACCACACTCAGATCAGCCATGATCTTATTGTCTGGTCGAGCAATGACAAAGTGTCTAATGACCCACTCCTACTCCTCAGTTCCCTGTTCCTATCTTCCATTCAGTCCTTAAAACCACTTGTATAGGAGCAGATGGAGACCACTTGCTGCAAATACCTGGTCCGCAGTATTACAGGATATCATTCAGTCCGTCAACACTGTGTGGTTTGCTGTGGGTTGGAAAATGTGATGGGAAATCCAAACTGTGTATGAAAGTGGTCTCCCACCTCTTTAAAGAGTGTCTCCTCTCTGCAAATGGTGTTTCGTATGTTGGTCATGTTGGAGACCCAGATTCATGTGAATATCGGGCCCATACCTCTCCCAGAGATGGCTCACAAAATGCTTTTCTCTCACTGTCCTCAACATTCAATAACAACACTTCCAGGAAAATTAAAACCATTAACTTTCCAAAGACAGAATATGAGAACATAAAAACAGGAGTAGTAATTTGGATGCTCACACCATTGTATGCCATCATGGCTGACCTACTGTTGGCATTAACTCTTCTTTAATGCGCAATTCTTCACACCCCTCAGCTCTCTGACAGGTCAAAAATCCATCTACCTCCTCTTGGAGTAATATCGCCCCCCCCCCTAACTTTCTAGACCTGAGAATTCCTGACATTCACTGCCCTCTATGAGAAGAAAATACTCTCCACACAGACACCATCACATATTAACATAAACAAAAGTGTTTAACTGACCTGCTTAGGTAAGAGGGATTGACCCTGATATTAAGGCAGGATTTGACTGAAGATTTTATCCACAGAGGCACTTAAATATCAAGAATCATGCATCCCGATTAAAAATAAAAATGCAAATCATGGAATTTATCACCTTCTCGGTGACTGCATAGAACATAACGAGTGATTGTCCATCACCATCAAGTTTCAATGCAATGACCTCTTATTCTCTGACTGTGCTACAGATTAACCTTCACTCACTCCTCTTTTACCATCAGCCCAGGGATTAGTCTCATGAAATTCCTTTACACAGCCTCTATTGTAGTGAGATAATTCCTTCTAAAGGAGAAGAATCTGTCCATAATACCCCAAGTACTACCTCAACTACACTCTTAGTGATGATCACAATAATTCCTTTCCCTCACTTATTGGTCTCCGTATCTTTATTATGACATAAAAACCCATTCCTTCTCTATGCACTGCCACTGTTGTGGAATTTAAACGTTCCTTACATCTGCATGTCAGCATCAGTAAAGCCAGTACCAGAGGTGCCTGTGGAGATGAACATCACTCTTGGGGAGGGACTTTGTCAGAAAGATTGCACTTGAAATAGGGAATGGTCACCTACCTGAATGGAAATGAAGTGTAGAAATAAGGAAAACAGGCAGAGGAAGGGAGCTAACTTTACTTTTGTTCTTCTCTCATGGGATGTGTGCAGTCATGGCCAGGCCAGCATGTTATGCTGAGCTTGAACTGAGTGACTGGTTCAGCTGTTCCACAGGACAGTCAAGAGTAAAACATATTGCTGTGGGTTTGCACAGACATGACTGGGGTAGGATAATGCATTGGCTTCTCTGAAGGACATGGAGCAAGCAGATGGGCCTTTTTTCACAAATGATGATAGTTTCAGTCCAATAACATCAATTTCGTTCATGAGATATCAACAGATTATTATTCTGTGCCTCTCGATTATGTGTCAATGATTTAAGCAGCATGCAGCATCTGCCCATCTGACAGAATCTGTGCAGTAAACAAGTTCAACAAAGTCAAGAGCAATTATTCTGTAATTGACATGTGGTTACAAGGGACTTGATAAATTGTATCCAGATTTAACAAAGACACAATTGATGGTTTATTCAGAAGATGCACTGAGGCAGAGGAGGAGTCGGGGATATCATGATTTTGGTATTGGACAGGATGAGTGAGTGGGAGGATATAGAAATGTAGAATCTGTGCAGGGCTAGAAGGATTATGGAGTTTGAGAACTGTCTGGTTCTCCTCACAATTTGGTGAGTAACTTGTCATGAGTAATTTGCTCGATACAATTTGTGAGGAAAGAAATAGTTCATTGGATTTGAAAATGTTGACATCCACCTTTCTAAATTTTAAATAATACGTGCAGCAATTCAGTCCAACCTGGCTTAATGAACAGATAGCATAAATTACCAGGAACACCAACTTAGCGAGGATGGGATAGTAACCAGCTTGAACAACCATCAGTACATCATAGATCTGCAAAACTAATGAGATCCAAGGCCGAGACAGACAGTAAAGAACCTCGGATAAACTCCTGTCCATTGTTGGAACATTCCAGTCTAATGTTCTCAGATTCTGATCTCTCCTCCCCCTCTCTCTAAACCTGCTGATGCCTGTTAGTGCTGTCAGTGATTCTCCCGCTGATACTATGAGATAACACATTGAACCGAGTCCCTAATTAATAGAAGAGGAAAGCCCTCCAGCGACGTATTTAGGATGCATGGAGACTAACATCAATCACAGTCGCTGAACAAATACCTCCCGTTAACCCATTTCAATTCAATACTTTTTATTAAAATTCAAAATTTTGATTAAAATTTACATATTCTGGGTGGGATATGTGGGGGTGACTGAGGGACAGCATACGTTATGTTCGGTCTGGTAGATCAGTCATGTGTAAGCATTCAATCTCCCTTGGATATGGGAGCAATGCCAGGGGTTTATCAGAATATAAGCATGCTTCTCCGTTTATAAATTGAAACATACGTTCTGCATCTACTGATCAGGCACTGCAATATCAGGAAGACATTGAGAGAACTTTTATCGTCCATGATCTGATAAGAAAATATCCCGCAGACTCCATGCGGTTATAACAGACTGTGACATGGCTATGTTAAAAGGGAATTGTATCTAAGAGATAATGGGGACTGCAGATAATGGATAATTCAGTGCAGGTAAAGCATGGAGGTGGACAAGGCACAGGAAGCCAGGCAACATCCAAGGAGTAAGAGAGTAACGTTTCAGGCAGGACCTTTTTTCAGGACTGGGGAGGGAGAAGGGGCTAAGAGAAAATGGGTGATGGGGTGAGGCTGGGGGAAAGATCAGTGATAGGTGAGTGAAGGTAGGAGGTGATAGTGACAGATCGGTCGGGAGTGTGGAGGAGATGGTGGGAAGGAAGATGGACATTAGGTCTCCTCGAAAGGGCAGATGTGAGTCCGGGGGTTGGATCTGGGATCTGGGTTGGCCAGGGGAGATTTGTAAATCAGTGAATCCAATGCTCATGCCATGTGTTTGTGTCTTCCGAGGCAGAAGATGAGGTGTTACTGGTAACATCCTGGTAATCTCTTCTCAAACATCTCCGGATTAATAATCTCCTTCCTATAACAGAACTGCACACAGGACTTCAGAAGAGGCTTTATCAATATCCTGCACAATCTCAGCATGACTTCCCAACTTCTAACCTCAAAAGTATGAGCAATGAAGTAACCTTAAACACCCTGCGCCACAAACTTCAAAGAATTATACCTGCGTCCCTAGGTCCCACTTTACTATATAACTACCAAAGCCCACCATTAATTGTATAAGCCCTCCTCTTGTTTATTTTATCAAAATACAATGCCTCACAAGCGTCCATGTTAAACTCCATCTGCCACACCTTAGCCCAGTGAATGATATTACTGCCCCCTCACACTCCCCCTTCGGATTAAACGACAATCCCCTGTCCATAAGGCCAACAAACACCAGCCTTGAGTTTCCCAAAGACCCAGAACTTGGTTTGCCTTGTGCAGGCAGAGGGAGGAGTTGGAAAGCAAAAGCTGGAAAGGAAACAGTTGCCTTGTCTCAATGAATGATTTTAGGAAGAGGGAAGCCACGGGATGTGAAATAGTGACCGGTGTTTTGGGCCCAGAATTGTGCTCCTTTCTCGTCTCTGATGTTTAGTATTGATATCTACTCGAGAGCCTTCATAGTGTAGAGTGTGTCTGCAGGATTTCTTTCCCTAATATAGCAGACTGCTGGTAATAGCTATTTAAACCGGAAATCATAGCCAAGCAATTGAAGATGTTCATTGGCTATCTCAATGGCATAGCGAATGCACGCAACATCCTTTTGTTGAGACTAATAACTTGTACTTTTTTTTCAATTAGAAATGCCCCCTGTATAATTTTGTAATGTTAACCAGAATTTAATAAATCCATACACTTCAAATATGACCCGAAATCTGGGCATGATTTAGGCCTTGTTTAATGGATGGGTGCCCAAATTTCTGAGCCGGAGCTCTGGATTCAATTCCAGTCCATGACTGTCTGATAGTGCCCCTATCTCTGGAGAAGGTGGAGTGGAGTCATGTCCTGTGGATGTGTGTCACAGCATGTTACAACAGGCTGAAGAACAAACACACCGGAGCATCATGTTGCAACTTTAGGGGCTAATGCTGAATGATAGTAGTGTCCCTATCACTGCACCGAAAATTCTAGTTCCAAATCCCACAGAGCTGTTTCACATGTCTGAACAAGTTGATTAAACTTTTTTGGAATCGTGCCTTGATGGAGAAGGAAGAGGTACGACTACTGAATTTGAGACTATAGACCCAGGATGACTGAAAGCGCAGCCAACCGTCTTGATTGGAGTCACATTTACACTTTCTAGAGGTTTATAAAATTATGAAGGGCATGGATACGGTGAGTGGTCAAGGTTCCTTCCCCCCAAGGTAGGAGAGTCTAAAACTAGAAGGCATAGGTTTAGGGTGGGAAGAGAAATATTTGAAAGACAATGAAGAACAACATTTTTTTCCTGCAGAGGATGGTGCTTGTATGGAATAAGCTGCCAGAGAAACTGGTGGAGGCTGGAACAATTACAGCATTTCAGAGGCAACTGGATGGCTTTATGATTAGTGGGACATGGGCCAAATGCTGGCAAATGGGAGTGGATTAATTTAGAATAATCGGATGGCATGAACAAGTTGAAGGGTCTGTTTCCCTGTTGTACATCTCTATGAATCATTGATTTAATTAATGAAGGTCTCTTTGTAATCTTCGTTGTTCACCATTATAGAAACACTCTCCACTGTACACCCAAACTTGATGTTATCCGCAAATTTGCGAAATATATCTTCTATTACTCTCATCTAAATCATTTATATAAATGACAAACAAAAGTGGACCCAACAATTTTGCCTCTGGATCATCGCTGCTCACAGGCTTCCATTTCAAAAAACAACCATCCACCACCACCCTGTCTCCTGCCATTAAACAGATATACACAGAAACACACACGCAATCACACACACATACCGACACACTGACGTAACCATGTCTTTAAGACAAATGTTAGATTAAAACAACGATCGAGAGTTACAGTGATAAGGTGGGAAAGTTGGGTGAGAAACACACACCCAACAGGATCAAATAGCAAAGTGGACGTGATGGGCCAAATGGCCTAATTCCAATTTCTTATGCTCTGTGGCCTTAAGGTGTCAGGATTATTTTCCAAGGGTGCAGTAGAAGCTAAGTTTGATAAATACTTGACTGAACAGCCAATGGGACTGTGGGATACGTTTGAGGGGCTGAATGGTATATGTTTGTTCCTTTTAGCTGTGCCCTTGTTTCTGAAAAGAGGAGGTGACTTGCTGTGAGGTTAACACGCTTTAATATAAAAGGTGTCTCCTATTTCCATTTGAGATAACGTTGGTCCTTTCTCCTTTGGATTATGCGATCTGTGGTGTTCTCATCCCCCGAGAACAGTGAAGTCTGTGTCACTGAGGATGTTCAAGGTTGACCTTGACTGACCTTTGATGGACAGGAGGGTCAATGTTTATTGGGAACTGACAGGAAAGGGGTATTCAGTTACAATCAGACCAGCCATAATGTTTCTAAACTGAGCAGCAAGTTGGAGGGGACGAATGAGCAACTGCTGTTCCTACTTCATCCGTTGTTCTGTCAATTCACCCACAAGGCTGTTACAGAGGGAGAGAAAGATCCCATTCAGCCAGTCTGCATCGTGATAATACAGCAAGATCAGGCCATAATGAACCTCCATGGGTTTAGACAGCAATAGAATGAAGTATTCAAATCATTTCAGTAAATTACACAGCACAGGAGGACGCCATATAACCATCCCAGGCTGTTACGCAGGAGCAGGGGCGCCTTGGGCAGCATCAGGAAATACAGACAAGAGATCATTACTCACTTTATTTTAGGCAAGCTGTAACTAGTGGAATTCTTCAGGGATCTGTGTGAGGTCATCAACAAATTACAATCCATACCAATGAATTGGATGAAGGGGATAGAGCTCAGTTTGCTCATACATCAGGATAGTCAATCAATAAGATGTCAAATGAAGACAGAGCGTCTGCAATGGGATACAGACAGGGGGAGGGAAGAGCATCTGCAATGGGATACAGACAGGGGAGGGGCAGAGCATCTGCAGTGGGATACATACAGGGGAGGGGCAGAGCATCTGCAGTGGGATACAGACAAGGGAGGGCTGCGCGTCTGCAATGGGATATGGACGGGGAAGGCATAGCGCCTACAGTGGAATACAGACGGGGGAGGGCAGACCGCCTACAATATGATACAGACAGGGGGAGGGCAGAGCGTCTGCAATGGGACACTAACTGGGGAGGGGCAGAGCTTCTGCAATGGGATACGGACAGGGGAGGGCTGCGTGTCCGCAGTGGGATACAGACGGGGGAAGGCATAGCGTCTACTGTGGAATACAGATGGGGAGGCAGACCGTCTACAATATGATACAGACAGGGGAGGACAGAGCGTAAGCAATGGGATACTAACAGGAGAGGGGCAGAGCTTCTGCAATGGGATACAGACAGGGGGAGGGCAGCACATCTGCAATGGGATACATACAGGGGGAGGGAAGAGCTTCTGCAATGAGAAACAGACGGGGGAGGGAAGAGCGTCTGCAATGGGATACAGACAGCGGAGGGAAGAGCATCTGCAATGAGATACAGACAGAGGGAGGGAAGAGCATCTGCAATGGGATACAGACAGAGGGAGGGCAGAGCATCTGCAGTGAGATACAGACAGGGGAGGGCTGTGCGTCTGCAATGGGATACAGATAGGGGAGGGCTGCGCGTCTGCAATGGGATCCAGACAGAGGACAGTTTTGAGCAAACCTTCAGCAGAAAACAAAGTACAACATTTCTGTGATGGGAATTTTCTGTTTTGGGCAATAGACAAAACAGCAGAAAATTATTTAAATGCAAGGAGAATGCAGAACTGAGTGGTACAGAGGGATCTGTGTGTCTTTGTACATGAATCACATCAAATTACTCTGAAGAGGCAGCTGGTGATTTGATAATAAATGGAATTATTCTGTTCCGTGTAAGGGGTGTTGTGTTTGATCTTAGCGATGATTTTTTGCATCAGTGCAGGGCATTTCTGAAATCACATCTGATGTATTATGTGTCGTTATAATTGCCTTAACTGATAAAAACAAAATTGCTTTCGAAACGTTTCAAAGATTTTTCTCTTTACTCATTCTTGTTATGAAGGCATTACGTTACGAAGAAGGAACTGTTCGACCTGAGAATGTTTTATTGACCGTATAACATCTTGAGAAGAGTGTAGTTGGTGAATACCGGATGGATAGTTCTTCTTATGTGGGAGAATAAAATTTGGGAAATAATTTAAGAATAAGTAAGGTTCAAAGGAAAAGTCATTGGACGGAAACATTGAATTCTGATTTCTCTTCATATCTGATGCCAGACAGGCTGAGCTTTTCCAGCAATTTCTCTATTTGTTTAAGAATAAAACATATTCATCTTAACACAGATATTGCGAAGTCATCAAACACTTATGTTTACATTATGCAGGCACATTTTAACACATCTTCAAAACAAGTAGGACCATTTATTGTTAATGATTTGATTCTGTGTATGACAACAGCATTAATGCACTGGCCTGGAGACGAGAATGTGATGGAGTCATATAATTCGGACAATATTCAAGGAGAGCTCACATGGTCCAGTCTGGGGCCTGATAACGTGAATGATTTAACTCACAGATAGGAAAATGTAGTCTATCTGTGAAGGAACAGCCTATTGCTCCCTTTCTGTTTCCCTGCCGCTCAACACAGCAATGTGTGGGAGTGAGAAAAAGCCTAGTCGTCTTTTCCACTCATGGAGGATTCCTGATGATGATTCATTGGAATCTCCCCACTGCCTGAAGCAAAGCAATTCAGCCAAATACAACTATTTCAGGAAGAAATCCCATTGTCAGAAGGTTATGCGAGATGAATAACTTCAGAAGTAATTATTCAGACTCAATATGTGAGGGGATCAGGCATGAGATTCTGTGGCTGCAAATGGGAATCCAAGATGATGTATAGCCTCCTACGTGCCTGGGTCCAGGATGTCTCAGAGCGGCTGCAGAACGTTCTCACCGGGGTGGGGGAGCAGCCAGAAGTCATTGTGCACATTGGTACAAATGACACAGGTAGAAGTAGTGATGAGGTCATGCAGAGTGATGATAGAGAGCGAGAAAAAAGGGTAAAAGACAGGACCACGACAGTGGTAATATCCGGTTTACTTCCAGTGGTCCGTGCTAGTGAGGGTAAGAACAGGCGGACATGGCAGATGAATACGTGGCTAAATAATTGGTACAGGAGGTAGGGATTCAGAGTTTTAGATCACTCGGATCTTTTGTGGGGCAGAGGTGACGTGTTCAGGAAAGACAGGTTTTACCTGAATTGGAAGGGGACTAATCTCCTGGATGACAGGTTTGCTAGTGCTACAAGGGAGGGTTTCAACTAGATTTTTGGCGTGGGGGATGGCGTAGGATCCTCAACAGCAGGGAGGCAAATGCGAGGCTGGAAGGAGATACCGTAATCACAAACAGTAAAATGCAGAGACAAGTTAGGCAGGAACACGACAGGCAGCAAGGAATGCCTGTTGGATTAAATTGCATCTGTTTCAATGTAAGATGGCTGACAGGTAAGGCCGATGAACTCAGTGCGTGGATAGGTGCGTGGGACTGGGATATTGTAGCCATTACAGAAACATGGCTAAGGGAGGGACAGGACTGGCAGCTTAATGTACCAAGGTACAGGTGCTTTATGCGAGACAGAATTGGTGGAAGGAGGTGTGGGGGTTTAATTTTTGATTAAGGCGAGTACCACAGCAGTAATCAGAGATAAAATAACTGATGGATCATCCATTGAGGATTTGTGGGGGAAGCTAAGAAATAAAAAGGGAGTGATGATATTATTTGGGTTGTACTATAGGCCCCCAAATAGTAAACGGGGAATTAGAATAATTAAAATATGTACAGAGATTGGGGAGACTTGCAGGGCCAATAGGATTGCCATAGTCGGAGATTTTAATTTTCCTAACATTGACTGAGAATTACATAGAATGTAATTGAGATAGTGTGTTCAGAAACGTTTCCTCAAGCAGTATGTAGAAAGAGCAATTCGGGAAGAGGTAAAACTTGACCTACTCTAAGAAATAGGGCAAGACAGGTGACTGAGGTGACAGTGGGGGAGCACGCTAGGACCAGTGACCATAGATTTAAAATACTTATGGAGAAGGACAAAACTGGCCCGCATGTTCAATTTCTAAATTCGGGGCAAGGCGAATTTTGATGGAATTAAATAGGAGCTTGTAGGGGTTGGTTGGAGGAGTTTGTTTGCAGGAGAAGGAACCTCCGGCAAATGGCTGGAGTTCAAGGTCTGTATGTTCCTGTGAGGATAAAAGGCAAGGTTGGTAGGAAGAGGGAACCCTGGATGTCAGGAGATATTGAGGCTTTGACATGCAAAAAGGAGGTGTGGATGAGGTCCATGCAGCTGGGATCAAGGAAATCCCTGGCGGTGTACAGAGAATACAGGAGTTTACCGATAAAGGAAATCAGAAGGGCGAAAAGAGCGCACGCGATAGCCTTGTCTGAGAAGATTAGGGTGAAGCCAAAGAGGTTCTTTAAGTATATTATAGTTAAAAGAATAACTACATGAGAATATCACCCCTCAAGGTCCCAAGAGGACATGCATGTCTAGAACCATAGGAGATGTGTGAGATTCTCAATGAATAGTTCTCCTCTCTCTTTACCGTGGAGAAATACATGAAGACTTGGGAGATTAACAAAGGTAGTGATGATATCTTGGGGTTAGTCAATATCACAGGAGAGGACGTGTTGGATGCATTAGAATGTATGAAGGTGGATAAATCTCCTGGTCCTAAACAGATGCATCCAAGAATACTGCAAGAGGCTACAGAAGAAACTACGGGGACATGCGTGATATATTTGCATCATCGTTCGCCGCAGGTTAGGTTCCAGAATATTGAAGTGTAGCAAACGTTGTGCCATTTTTCAAGAAGGGAAGCAAAGAAAAAATCTGGGAACTATAGACCGGGAAGCCTAACATCTGTAGTAGTAGGTAGGTTACTTGAGAAGATTCTGAGGGATAAGATATACACACGTTTGGAAAGACAGGGTTTGATTAGAAATAGTTTTTTTTTTCAATTTCCTACAGTATAGAAACAGGCCATTTGGCCCAACAAGGCCACACCGACCCTCTGAATAGCAACCCACCCAGTCCCATGCCTCTAATCTATATTTACCCCTAACTAATGCACATAAGGCGGTGGCCAATTCACCTGACCTGTACATCTTTGGATTGTGTAAGGAAAATGAAGCTCCCAGAGCAAACCCACACAAACACAGTGAGAATGTGCAAACTCCACATGAGAGTCACCCGAGGCTGAAATCAAAGCCGGATCCGTGGCACTATGAGGAAGCAGTGCTAACCACTGAGCCACCATGCCACCCTTGCTTTTTCTCAACGCAGTTCAATGACACAGGTACAATATCTGTTCTGTGTTGCTGGAAAAGCGCAGCAGGTCAGGCAGCATCCAAGGAGCAGGAGAATCGACGTTTTGGCATGAGCCCTTCTTCAGGAATCAATCTGAAGCCCTTCCTGAAGAAGGGCTCATGCCCGAAACGTCAATTCTCCTGCTCCTTGGATGATGCCTGACCTGCTTCGCTTTTCCAGCAACACATTTTCAGCTCTGAACTCCAGCATCTGCAGTCCTCACTCTCTCCACAAAATCTATTCTGCCCTTCACCAATGATGCACGTTCCAATGCCACAAACCATGGATAATTTTTTGTCCATTGAAAATGTCATCTTACTATTATTTATTATTGCTTGTTGTTATTTATTTTAATAATTATTATTAATAGTTGTTTTTAGACTGGAACGATTGCATGACTTTGTGAGTGGGAGATCATACCTCACAAATTTGTTTGAGTTCTTTGATGAAGCGACCAGGAATGTTGATGAGGGTAGCGCAGTAGACATAGTCTGTATGGCTTTCAGTAAGGCCTTTGACAAGATTACTCTTGATAGGTCGGTCTGGAAGGTTAGATTCGCATGGAATCCAGAGGGATCTGACAAATTGGGTGCACAATTGGCTTGATGGTAGTAAACAGCGGGTTATAGGGAATGATGTTCTCCGACTGGAGGCCTGTAACACATGAAATGCCTCAAGGGTCAGTGCTGGGCCCATTGTTGCTTATTATCTATTTCAATGATATTCTTCAGAATGTATAAGGCATGATTAGTAAAATTGAAGGTGACACTAAAATTGGTGGTATTATGGACCAACAGCGCATTTTCAATTCCCCACACAGGCAGAGGTTGTCATGAAGGGCACACCCTCTCAACATCATCCTGTCACCCGAAGTGTGATGACCCTTAAGATAAACCACAATTTGTGGTCTCACTAACGAGAAAGTGGTCCTTTGGGATTCTATTCTATCCATGTTAATATTTTAATTTTTTCAAAAATATTTTTATTCAGAGAAAATCTTTTTAATGCTTCGATGAACCAATAAGTACCCAACTCAAAAAAAAAATGCAAAAAGAATACAATTACACCCACTTGAATGTACATAAAGAAAAGGTAAATCAACAGACCGAAGAAAAATAAAAAAAATTAAAAAACGAACAGTAGAACTCAGTGTAACAAACTATAACTCTCAACCTTCAAGAGCATTAACTAATACACGTTCATTTGTTCGTAATTCCTCCTCTCTGGCCATTAGATTCATTAGTCAAGTTCGTCATAGCTATATAAAAGTCCTTATTAGAATGGCAGATCAGCCTGTACCTTGGTAATTAAAAAAGGGCTGCCATGTCTTATAAAAATCCTCTATTTTATGGTGCAACATACCTTTAAAAAAGTCCAAAGGGCTATGCTCCATGACGAGGTTATGACAAACCAATAGACCCAGGGGGTTTTCAGACACCAAATGCAACAGACCTTTTTTTCTGAACTCAGAGAGTGAGGGTATTGAAGTATTTTTTCTTATGCACATCTGAGTAAGGTAGACTGGGCAGGCCCAGGAAAAGGGAAACCTAATCCATCTCCAATTCGGTCCGCAAGATCCTCTCCATCCCAGCGAGCACACCACTCCTATAGCGCCGGTGGGAGGTCAACAAGCAATGAGTAAGAGTGTCCATAAATATTTTGTATTTAAGACAGACTCCCATCTTGAATTTTGAGAGAGTGTCTGAGGCCAGATAGACTCTATGAAGAATCTTCAACTACATGGCAAGAGTCTTCTTGCAGATTGAAATCCTTCTTGCATTTACACAAATATCCTCCCCTATGTTCAAAGAGATCTGAATCCTCAACTCTCTTTGTAGACCTCAGAAAGTCACAATGTCTCATCTGAGAGGTCACTCTCCAACAAATGATAAAGGGTACTGACAGAGAGTGTGTTCTTAGCAATAAACACACTCTTCTCTTTATCGGATCTGTACGGGTCTGTTAAAAGCGTGGTTCTTTTCTGAATAACATCTCTGATCTGATAAAAAGAAAACAGAAGAGATCTCTACTCGGTAGTCTATAGTTAACACATTTGATCAAAGGACATCCTTGTTTCTCCCTCAGATAAACCATCAAAGCAAGAAACACGCACGAGTTGTCCATAGTTTAAGCATGGAATCCAGTATTCCCCTTCGGAAACATGGTCCACCACGCTTTGGGGTAAGAAATGAGGTTTGGCTATGTTGCCCTCGATCGGACACATTGCCCTCCCTACTTTAAAGTTAGTGATATTTATTGGGAAAAATTAATACTTCATAACTGTCCGCATTTTGTCTATGAGTAGCAGACTAATAAGGGAGCACTTTGCCTGAGAAGCTTCAATATCTAACCATATTGACACTGATGCCTCACTAACATCGGGTAAAGAAGAGCTTAATTGATAGCTTTTAATATCCGGGAGATCTACTCCCCACAAATTGTGGGGTCGTTGTAATTTGGTTAACTTGATAAGGGGTCGCTTATGGTGACAAATCAAAGAGCTACATTATCCATTTAGTCTCCTAAATGTCTGTCTGGGAAACCTCAAAGAAAGCATTCACACGGGGTATAGCAAATAAGGGAGGGAATTCATGTTAATAAGAGCTATCTGACCTAGCCAGGATATTGGAAGTGTCTCCCATCTTCAAAGATCTTGTTTAATTTTGTCAAACAAATGGACAAATCCCACTTAAATATAAGTCCAAAGATAGGATTAATGAATATACCTAAATAGGGAACATCCCCATTACCCCCTGGGACCATTGAAAAGGAAATCAGGATTCTCCCACGGCATCAGGTATTTCCCTGAGTTCGCCCAGAGGCATGGCCTCTGACTTCGTAAAATCAATGGTATAGCCGGAAAAGGCACCAAACGAACTGATGCATTGCATGAGGTGAGGTACCAAAACTGTGGGATTTAACAAAAATTTAAAAGCATCATCTGTAAACAATGTAATCTTACGTGACTTCTATCCCACTTCTGGGGCAGACATGTTGGGCTCCCTGCAGATGGCCTTCGCCTGTGGCTCCATCACCATCGTAAACAACATTGGCATTAACAACCTTGTCGACTGCCTCTAGAAATATTAATTTTACAGGATCGCACACAGGGGGTCATTTTCAAGGACCCTCACCCACTTGATAAAAACTTTGCTGAGACCAAACCATTCTAACGTATAGAAGAGATACAGCTACTCAACCCAAGCAAATGTCTTCTCTGCATCTAAAGATATCATTAATAGCTGCATAATTTGCTGTTGACACGCTTGGATCATATTGAGTAATCTCCTAACATTGTTGGAATATCTGCAGCCTTTTATAAGCCGGTTTGTTATACTTTGACAATGGAAGGATAAATAGTTTCCATCCTCAATGTAAGGGACTCAGATAGAATTTTGAAATCAACATTTAGTTGTGAGATGGGCCTATAGGGAGCACAATCTTTTGGTGTCTTCCTTTTCTTCAGAATAAGAGAGATATGAGCCTCTCTTAAGGATGGTGGGACACAGTCGTGACTGTGTGAGTGACGAACATAGTAAGCATCGGCTCTGACAACAGGTTTATAAATTCCTCATAAAACTTACGTGGACATCTGTCAGGACCGGGTGCCTTTCCGCCTGGAAGCTGCTTTACACCCTCCCGCACTGACAATGGTGAATGAAGGCAAGACGCTTATTTGGGGGTTACCCCTGGAAGGTCCAAGTTCTTGAAGAAAGATTCCATCTTAATCCATCTATCCCCATAATGCTTAGTCTGATATAATTCGGAGTAAAATCTCCGAAATGCGACTTTAATCTTTATGGAATCGCACGAAAGGCTCCCAGTACCTTCCCTAGTTGAGGTAATGGCTTTGGGGTTCTCTTTTTCATCGCAAGATAGGCTAACTACTTGCCCGGTTTATTACCATACGCAAACAGCCTTTGTTTTGCAAAATTAAGTTTTTCCTTGGCTGTCTGTGTGAGCATAGAATTCACTGCAGACCGATGCATTGTGATCCTCCGCAGCCTAGCCACCGTGGGTCTATCAAAGTATGCCCTCTCGGCTGCCTTCAAACGTGCCTGGAGCAAGCGTTCCTGCTCAAGCTTCTGCCGCATCCTAAAGAATAATTATTCCTTTGGCATAAATCTTAGCAATTTTCCATAGAATGGATGGGTTACTGGTTGAATCTGAATTAATGGCTAAGAAAGATCTGAATTCATTACAGAAATACTCAATGTACTTACTATCCTTAAGAATAAAGGGATTCGCCAGTGTCTCGAACCTGCTATATTGCCCTTAATCTTAACCAGTAAGTATGCTGCTGCATGGTCAGAAATGGTAATATTCCCAATTGTACAGAAAACCACTGAATCGATGATTGCTGCAAGTTGAGGAAGAGATCAACCCTAGTGTTGCATTTCTGCGGGTTAAAGAAGAAAGTAAAATCCCTATTTATGAGGTGGATCTGCCTCCAAACATCCACCAGCCCCAGTTCCACACAAAAATCCACTAATTGCTTAGATTGGAAAGATGGTACTGGGAGCCTTTGGGCATGCTGTCCACCGTGGGTGCAAAAGACAGTTGAAATCTCCTCCTACGATAATGTACTACAAAGAAAGTTTACTTAATTTGGAAAATATATCTATCAGGAATTTACGGCAGTGAGCCAGGGAGCAATAAACATTCAAACTATTGCTTTCTTCCCCATATATCTTCGAGGATTATGATCCTCCCGTGGGTGTCTAATACAATCTACTAATTTAAATGAAAGAGTCTTCCTCACCAGTATGGCTTCTCTCCTATTCCTAGTGTTAAAAGACAAGAAATAAACCCGATCAAACCCACCCTGCTGTAATGTTGAATGTTCCTTGTTATCAAAGTGCATTTCTGCATTACGACAATATCCACCCTCTCCTTTTTCTTAACTGGCGAATGGCTCCCCTTAATGTTCCAGATACGCCATTTAAGCATGACATTAGCCATTACACACTGAAACAATATTTGAAATCCAGAGAAGAAGAACTCAAATTACAAATCACTGAGCACCAATGAAAAAAGAATCATAGAACCTAAAAGAAATACACAAAAAAGCTACTACAACTAACAAGCTCTCAAAACGTTCCAAAACTAAATACATACGAAAACAAAAAAAAAGATACAAAGTGCCAATGGCTGTCAGGAGGGGTATTTACCCGCCGCCGACTGGGGGCATTTGCACGTCACAAATCTCTATCTTCTGCCCAATTATCAATACTGCATCCAGGGCAATTAATCACAAACATCGGGACTGAACTGCCCTTTGGTAGGCATTCAGTCATCACGATCACCTTCATAACTTCCTCCAGCTTGAGCCGAACCCCACACACCAACTAAGCAAGAGAAAATCGAGTAGTATTACTAATGAAGAAGTTAAAAGTGTGTACTCGACCCATCCCCGACTATAATTTAACACTGCTTAATATCAGAAACGGTCAACAAACTTTCTTTTAAAAAAGATAAACAAGGTTATCGCTTTCCATTAACGCACCCACCCTACTTTAAAGTGTCCACAAAGTTTTCTCATCCTCTGGAGAGTTAGTGGATCTATTGAAAGATCCACTAGTGCATACGGAGCACCGCTGAGTCCATTAAGGAATACTGAATCTCAAGTTCCCTTAATCTTCTCTTGATATCATCAAAAGATTTTCTTTTCTGAATCACTGCCGCTGAAAAGACCTGGAAGAACATAATCCTGGAGTCCTCTTCGGGTCTCTTCCCTGTGTTCTGGAAGCTTCCCTAAGTCTTTGTTTGTCCCTGCAACAATGTAATAGCACAAGGACAGGGTGAGGGTGTTGGTCTGAGTCTGACCTGCGCACTGTAACCTGATGAACTGTCTCACTCTTCACCCGTCCCTCTTCAGCTTCGAATTGAAGGAATCTCTGCAGCCAGTTCTCTCAAAATAACTCACTGACTGATCACTATATGTCCGGTCCAGCAGACGGATGATATGAACACTCTTCATCCTGCCCCTGCTCTCGAGGTCGTCACTTTGTTCAGTTAAGGTACGGACCTGTTTTTGAAGGGTGAGGATCCGCTCCTTACAGGAATCGATCACAGTCTCTGCACCTACAGTTTGGCTCTTGACCTCATCTGTTCTGTTTCCAAGCCTTTCAAGTTGCTGTTCATGTTTTTGGAGCACTGCTGAGAGTGGTTCTATCTTCCTGCTGAATTTTTCTTCAATCATGGTTTCAGTCATTTCCCGTAACTTGGTGAACTCGGTGACCAGTCCTGGTGAGTAACTCGGTCCATTGAATGAGCAGAGGGTGTTACAGGTGCGGCCTGTAACAGACATGCTGAAAGCTTCTGACGGGTCCGCTGCGTGTTGGGACTTACTCGATCCTTTCCAATGTTTTGTCATTTCCACTTGACAAAATGGCATTAGTAAGGATTCTGTAGCTCTTTTAGTGTTCAATTGTAAGTAAATGACTGTGGTGGGGTGGGGTAGAGCATTATTGTGGTACAGAGATCAGCAAAGCTGACCTTTCAGATCGCTGCCATCTTGTTTCCCCATTCAAACTTTATCGATGTTATCATTTCGTTTAATTCCTGGATATTCTGGAGCCGTGTCATTCAGTACCACTGACTACATATTCCCCACAAGGCACATTGCTGCCCACTCCTCGATAATCCTTGACTCATCTGTGATTCGTGAACCTTGCCTCAAAAATACTCAATATCTCTGCCTCGAATGGTCTGCAGGGAAGAGTGTTTCAAAGACTCACTACACCCTGAGAAAACAAAAATAAACAGACTAATCGGTAATTTAGCATGGCCAATCAAACTAAGCTGCACATCTTTGAACTGTGGGAGGAAACTGGAGAACTGGGAAGAAACCCACAGAGACATGGGAAGAACGTTCAAACTCCACATAGAGTGTCGGATGAGGTTGGAATTGAGTTCAGCTCCTTGCTGATATGAGGCAGCAGTGCTAACCACAAATCTAACATGCTGCTCCATTAGCCCTATTTGTTACCTGCGGCTGACGAAAGAAATCTGCCTGACTTGTTCCTGTCACTGAACCTGACCCCGTCTGAGACCTTTATCATCGGTCATATCACCAACCTGGTTACATTTAAAATTTGTTGTGAGCAGTGGAGTAGTGGGACTAGAAAAGGAAACAGTGACACCCTCCAACTTCAGTCAGAACCGGAGTGAGGAAAAATTCACAAAGTCGGATTTCACTCAAGTGGGTATTCCCTTTCCCAGAAGTTTGGGATGGCTGAATCTTTATATTACATCGAGGCTGGCTATGTCTGATTTTCCATAGACAGGTGAATCAGGGATAATGGTGCAAGGAGAGAAAAGTGCAGCTGGGACCACAATGAGATGAGCCATGACCTTATTTACTGGTGGGGTAGTGTCAAAGGGCCGTTTAGCCCACTCGTGTCCCTCAGCCCTATGTTCTGATGTTCCATTCAGCCCTTCGGACCTGCTACAAACAGGCAGATGGAAGCTACGCAGATGGTTAGGTGTTGTTTCGGAAATGCACTTGGAAATTCCAGGCTTGGTCAGTAAGTGGCCCCCAGCCGCAATCCCTTTTTCCATGCTTCCTCACTCTGTAACTTCTGCTCTGGAATTGCTTTGAATGCAGATCCCATATCCCATCCAGGATTAACTCAGGCAAATTTTCTCCTCTCCCGAATGCAACATTGTACAACACGACTTCCAGGAAAATAACCAATTACTTTCCAAAAGCATGACATAAAAGACTAAGAAGTAGGGACATGAGACAGCTAGTCGGCCCCTCAAGACTGAACTCTCATTCAATAAGAACATGGCTGATCTACTTCCGGGCTCAACTCCACTTTCCTACCCAATTCCTTGTATCCCTCCACAACTCTCTGGGTTAGGGAATTCCAGACATTCACTACCTTCTGAGAGAGTTCATCATTTTTCACCTCAGATTGAAATCGATGTTTCTTATTTGGTATCTACCGCTTCGAGTTCTAGACTCAGGGGAAACACCTTCTCAGCATCTACCTTGTCAAGCCCCCTCTTTATCTTGTACATTTCAGTAATAAGCCCCTCATTCATTTCAACCACAATGAATAATCGCCTCACCATTTTAAATGTATTCAATAATTCAACCTTTCTATCTCAGGAAGCCGCCTCATGAACCAACCCAGTTACTTGCTGCATCAGCATGCTGACGTTACGTTTCATACTCAGGAACACTCCAATCCCTTTGTACTACTACTTTTTTGGGAGTCCTCTTCATTAAATAGCAGCCTGCATTTTGGTTCTCAGTGTCATCCACAAGCTCGGATGTATATTGCACTCAGCTCCCGCCGTCAGGCTATCAGTATAGATTATACATAACTGATGCCATCGGCCTGATGTTTGTGGTAATCCAGTTGATATGTCTTTATCATAAAGTTCCATTAATCCTGACTCTCTGATTTTTATGTTAAGCGACCATTATCCCATGCAAATATATTATTCATCATACTACAAGCCTCTGTCTTGTGTCAGAACGTTTATTTTGTGATACCTTGTGAAAACTTTCTGGAAAGCCTCATGTTGACCAGTGCCCTTTATCAAATCTGCTTGTCACTTTCTCAGGAATTCCTGATGAACGGCTCCTGCCCGAAATATTGACTTTCCTGCTCCTCGGATGCTGCTTGACATGCTGTGATTTTCGAGCATGACTCTAATCTTGACATTCTCAGGCATCTCCAAAACAGAATTTGCATGATTTTACAGAGCAAAAATAGTTTCCCGTTCACAAAACCATGCCAACTCTGCATTAAGCTTTTCTAACTGCCCTGCAATGCCTTCCTTAATAACAGGCTCTAGCAGATTCCCACCAATAATGGTTAGGCTAAATTGTTCCTGCGTTCTGTCTCATTCCTTTCTTGAAGACAGGCACCACATTGGAGATTCTCCAGTTTCACTGGAACACTCCTGGAATCCAAATTGTTATGGAATATTTCACACAATGCCGCTAGTCACTGTGTGACCACTTCTTTTAAAATTAACTATGAATTACTGCTGACCCGCCTACCCTTATTCTTATCTTTTAGGTAAATACCTTGTTCCTTTTGTTAGAGACAGTTCAATAACTTCCCTCCGGTTACCACTTTGTTTATACCATTGACATTCTTACACTACTTTCCTCATGGGGAGTGATTTAAATTACTAGTGTAAATTATCTGCCTGTTTGATAAAGGGCACTGGTCAACATGAGGCTTTCCAGAAAGTTTTCACAAGGTATCACAAAATAAATGTTCTGACACAAGACAGAGGCTTGTAGTGTGATGAATAATATATTTGCATCGGATAATGGTTGCTGAACACATAAAAATCGGAGAGTCAGGATTAATGGATCTTTATGATCTTTATGGCCAGTTCTCCAGTCACACCCTCCTAATGGCCTCAATGTACTTTCCTCACTTCACTTCCCCCTCAGCTCACACACACATCTTCAAGGTTTTTTATGTTGACAGAAAAGCTCATGATGCTTGTTTTTATATTTCTTACCAATTTATTACATCATATCTTTTCGTACATTTTCCTCAGTTTCTACATCCATCCAGTAATATCGTGCACAAACAGACCCTTTGGTCAAACTTGTCCATGCTGAGAAGGTTTTCTAAATTAAACTAATCCCATCTGCTTGCACTTGGCCCAAATGCCTCGAAACGTTTCCCATTCATATGTTGGTCCAAATGTCTTTGAAATATTGTAGCTGTGCTTGCATCTCCCACTGTCCCTCTGGCAGCTTATTCCATACATACATCACACTCTGTGTAAAAAATGTTGTCCCTTCATCTGTTTCAAGTTACAGCACAGAAGCGCTTCACAGGAGGCTCCCAAGCACTGAGGATGTCACCTAGACAGGGGACGAAACGTTTGCAAGACAAATTCCCAGCTTGGAGAACAGAACCACAACAACGAACACCCGAGCTACAAATCTTCTACCAAACTTTCCCCCCTTTCACCTTAAAGATATGTATCTGTGTTTGAACTCCCCGATCCTGCAGAAAAGACCTTCGCAATTCACTCTGTCCATGTCTCCTATGATATTATAAACTTCTAGAATGCCACCCCTTAACCTCGTACACTCCATCTGAAACTAACTTCAAGATCAAACGTTCAACGATAAGCACAGCAAATTTGAATGAATATTAAAAATGACAGGTGTAGAAAACAGCCCAAACTTCATAGTGTTAGTTTTGCTCTATGTTACAAAACTAAGGCAGCATGAAACCTTTACTAGTGCCAATAAGAGGTCAAGCACCTGAATTCCATAGTGTGAAGGCAGTGATGATGTATACTGTGAAAACATATAGATCTAGATCTATATAATATCACATTGTCAACATTCTCTCTCCTGTTCTCCCTATGGCCTTGTGTGGTTGTGCTTTCTTTATATTACACTCAACGAGAGAGAACCCCTTTCCCCCATTCACACCTTAATTTAAACCCATTTTGCATCATCTTCCCGTTCACCACTGCTGATAGCCCGTTTATCTTTTGCCATGCCCTCTTTTCCAAGTCACCCATCCCCCATCTCCGTCAAGGGATTAAAAATCCCAGTGTCCAAACCTTTTCAGTTTAGAACAAGTCACCATGGACTTGTTACGCTAACTCTGTTTCTCTGTTTCTGCAGATTCTGCCAGACCTGCTGAGGCTCTTCAGAAACGAGTAGGCACAGCACAAATTTTCAATGAAACAAATAACTATGGATACTGGAAATAAATACAAAATAAATACAAAAATTGCTGAAGAAACTGCGGGCTTTGTAGAGGGCCACTGGACTCGAAAGATTAACTCTACATTCACTACAGAAGATGCCACCAGAGCTGCTTTATTTCTTCAGCAATTTCTGTTTTTGAACAAGTTCCAATGACGTATTTGAAAGCTGCTCAAACGCCCTGTCCAACACGGAGCGCCCTACACTGGGAACTGAAGTGCACACATTCATTCACTCAGAAACTGCATAAGGCTGGCATCATTGACACCACAGAGCTCTTAATCATGGTCAGGGAGAAAACCAGAGGGAAACACATTCAATTCAAACGCAGAAAATGGCACGACGAGCAAGGAAACGATTCAGATGAATATGTTAAAGTGTTCGAGTAATGTAACAAATTGGAAGCATGACACCAAGGAGAACCCTCAGCAGAATGAGAATATGAAAATGGAAATATTACTGCATCAGAAACCAGGTGAGGTCACTGAGTACACAGCTGATCGGTGAATGGGTCTCGATGTGAACTTGGGGACAGTCAGTAGAATTGAATTGCAGATATTGCAGCTCAAACTGGCCTTTATGTAATGCTGTAGACAACAGCAGCAACAGAAGCAGGATTGTATTCAAACATAATCTGTATCATTTTCCCCAGTATATTCCATCAGTCGACCATTATCATCAAGCCGAGCGATGGTTCAGTGACGAGTGTGGGTGAACATGCCACGGTCAGAACCATGTGTGCCTAAAGCTGATGACAAACCATTACAGCTATGGCGCTTGAGTGGTTTCATTCCAAACAGCAGAACTAACATCTGATAGAGAGGACGAATTGATCCCAAGACCAACAGATCAGATCTAAGCTCTGCAGTCCTGCCACATCCAGACATAAATGTCGGTGTACTATTAAAAAAAACTTACTGAAGAAAGGACTCCAGAAATATCCCCATCCTAAATAATGGAAGAGCCCTTCACATCAGTGAAAATGACAAGGATGTAGTATCTGCACCATCCTCAGCCAGAGGTGTTGAAAGGATGATCCACCTCACCCTCGCCATGATATCCACAGAATCACAGTTGGCAGTGTTCACCCAATTCGATTCGCTGCATTTGACATGAAGAAACCGCTGAACACAGTAGATACGAAAAAGACAATGGACCCTGAGAGCATTCCTGCAATAGGACTGAAGACTTATGCTGCACAACAAGCCGTGTCCCTGGGGAAGCTGTTTCATTCCAGCTCCAAATCTGACAACTCCCTGGCAATGTGGAAAATTACCCAACTATGTCTGGTCCCCTAATAGGGGAATAATTACATTCTGACCACTTAACACCCCCTCAGTCCCTTTACGATAATCAAGTTGGTGGGAGTTCTTTTTCACAGAGCTGTCAAGCAGGACAGAAATAGACTGCTCATTGTGGTTTCCGATAGGATCCTATGTGGAAATGGTGCTGTTGTGGAAATGTCACTGGATTACTAATCCAATACAGGATAATGCTCTGGCAGCTGGTGCAGGTTAAAAACAATTAATAAAATATCAAGATCTCGAATCTGGTGATTGTAACAGTGACCTTACATCCAATGTTGATTGTAAACTTTGATCTCCTTCCCCAACGTACTTTCAGGAAGTGAATCTCCCGTGTTTTCCTGGTCTGGCCTAAAAGTGACTCCAGACACACAGACATGTGATAAACTCTTCAATGGTCCCTGAAACGGCCAAGCAAGATACTCTATTGTATCAAACTACTCTGAGGTCTTAAAGGAAATAAACAGACAGAATACCGGGCACCAGCCTCGATATCAGAAAAGGGAATGGGAATCACAGTCCTGTTGATCTGGCAGAGTCCTCCTTCCTAACATCTGAGAGCTTGTGACAATATTTACCGAGCTTTCCCACAGACTGCACAGAAACATCGGGAATGGTCATACAACACATTGAGTCTCCCCATTCCAGTTCATGGAGAAAATCTCCTCAATGCAGTTTCCCCGACACAGTGTTCATATCTATTAATACGTTTAAACATTGTGAAATATAAAATAAGAACTGTTGCAGTACCTTCAGTTCATCAATCTTGCTCCTCGATTCAATATACAGGCAGTTCTCTGATAATGCGGGTTTATTAAACGTGATTTGACTGCAGTGCGATTCGTGAATTTTGCACCTTTTTTCTATAAAGTGAGCTCCCGCTCACTGCGTCGCGATTCCTTGCCAGGCACCAACTGTACAACAAAACCCAGCTTCAGGATCCTCTATCTGAAAAATGCACCCTCTGAGTGTTCAGCTAAAACAGGAATGCAATCCACTCTGCAAGCCTTGAACCTGAGCCTGAAACAGGGAAGTGTTCTCTCTAATTAGAAGGAACTTTATTTCAAACCAGGGGGAGAATCTTGAGGAGAAAAGGAATTCCATGTTGGCATCACGTGGTCAGTCAGCTCTGCGCGCTTTCTGGTGAAGAACTTAGTGAAAGGTACAGGGATGTAGTCAGTGACTGCTTTGTGAAAGTATTGCGTTTACAGCACTATTTCATTACAATATATGATTTAAAGGTTTAATTAAACTGTGCTAGTGTGTGTGTTAGACTAATTTTCAATTTTTGGTGTTTACTGATATTTTGCAGTTCGCCCATTATTCTCTTTACCCCATAGACCACATCATTAATATTGCATGATTTTCTGCAACACAGTGATGCATAGGAACACAGCTACCATGTTATTGGAGAACAACCTGTAATGATATCTGATCCTCTATCTTCATACCATACCCTCCTCTCTCCCTATCACTTTAGTTTCCAGAAATCCTTATTTATATTTAGTGCCTTGGTTTCTACAGCCTAACCTGGGAGATAATTCCCCAGTTTCACCAGTCACTGAGTGCAGACACTTATTCTCATCTCAATGCAGAGTGGCCAGTCTGTACATAATACTGTGGGCCCTTATTTTGATGTCCTAGCCAAGGGAATTCTCATCTCTGGTTCCAATCTGTCTCGCACTGACAGAGTTTTATATATTTCACTGATATCTCCACTCATTTTCCTAAAACCCATGGAATACAGGCCCAGCCGCACCAAACTCTACTCCCACAACAAACCTATCATTCCAGAGATCAGTCTGGTCATCTTCGCCGCTCTCCCTCAATGTCAGGTTTCTCCTTTATTAGGTAAGAAAACCAAAACATAATATGATGTCTCACCAACGCCCTATACAGCTGCAGTAAAACACCTTTACTCCTGTATTCAAATCCCCCTGAAATGAAGGTGAATACACGATTTATCTGCCTATCTGCTTTCTGCTCCTGCAATATTGCTTTCAGTGACCAGTGCACAGGGAGATCCAAATCCTTTTCAATGTTACAGCTCCCCACTTGTTAGGTCTGTGTACACTGGTCAGCGTGCCAATGCCATTCCCAATATTGACTTCTGGATTCAGATCTCATTGCCCTACACTGACTTCGGTGGGTTGCACAGAAGGAAACAAAAATGCAGCTTATGTTCCTGTATCGATCAACATTTTTCAAACAATCCCTTTTCAAATGATAGGCTCCCGTTCTGTTTTTCCCATCAAAGGTCATCCATATCCCCCATAGACCATATCCCCGCCCCCATTGCTCTCCATCTGCCTTGTATTTGTCCAGACACTCCACTTGTCGCAATCACCTTGGAGCATTTTGACATCCTGCTCACCCACTCACAATCCAATATTGTTTAGTGTCATAACTTGGAAATATTGTATTTTATCCACTCAACCAAATACATGATGTGTATTGGGAATAGCTCGAGCCCAAACCCTGATCCTTGCTATATCCTCCAAGCCTTCCATTCAAAAAAAGAACATTGTTTTATTCCTACTCACTGCTTCCAGCCTGCTCTCCCATTCTAAAACCATATTAGTCCCATTCCCAGAGGATTTGAACTTGCATAATAGGCTTGGGGCTTTATCAAAAATCTTTCTGAATGTGCAATCATATTTCATTGATTGCTTCTCCATAATTATGCTAAACGTCACTTTCTCAAATATGTTTCCCATTTGATAAATCTCTGTTGACTTTGTCTGTGCTCAATACTTTTGGTTCCAATACTTCCCCTAAAATTGTTTGGTTGCTAATTTTATTCTATTCCCTTTTTCTGAGCAGACTAATGTTCATTAGTATTGTTGGGAAGTTATCTTTTCTGTTTTGTTTTCTTCTGTGAAGACATAACTAAAATATTTGCTCCAAAGTTCTGCCTTTTCCCTGCCCTCAATTTTCTGGTATCAGACTGTAAGAAAGCTGCACCTTTTTCCACTTAATTTTGCCATTGACATATTTTCAGAAGATATTACAAGTTCAATCTTAAAACCCTTGTTAATATACTCTTCAGAAACCCATCAATTCCTATCCTAAGCTACACAATGATTGACCTTCCACAGCCATACAAACACAGAAGCACAGACTTTGTACCATCAGAAATACAGCACGGTCTACAGTAGTCCCACTTTCCGACACAAGGCTTGTAGCCATGAATCTTATGGCATTTCAAGTTCACAGCCATATATTTTCCAAAGGTTGTGAAGTACCATGACAACTGCTCCCTCAGGAAGGGCATTCCTGACCCCAACACCCTCTGGGTGACAAACAAAGCTCAATTCCCTCCAAATCTTAAATCCTTCACTTTAAAATGCGCTCCATTGTTCTTGGCCCTTTGACGAAAAGGACCAGCTGCTGTCTATCCACCCTGTCTATGTCCCTCGGAATCTTATCTTTTTGAATCACATCCCCCTCAGCCTTCTCTGCTCCAAAGTAAACAACCCGAGCTTATCCAGCCTATCTCCATAGCTGATATGGTCCATCCGAGGGAACATCCTGGTGAATCTCCTCTGAGACCCCTCCACTACAATCAGATCCTTCCCGTAATGTGGTTCCAAGAACTACACACAGTATTCCAACTTGGCCAAACCAAAGTTCTGCATAGCTCTTATAATCTATGCCTTGATGAATAAAGATTATGTTTACATCCCCGATGTTTTCTCAAATTGTGTATTAACCTTTTTCGTCACATTCAGGGATGTGTGGAGAAGCACCCTCTGAGCTCCCGAGTCTGCTGCCATTCATTGAGTCCTCCCCTGTCTGGTTCCTTCTCCCAAAGTGCATCACCTCATATTTATCAGGGTTACATTCCATCTGCCATTGATCTGCCCATCTGACCATTCCATCAGTATCTTTCTGTAACATAAGACCTTCCTCCTCACTGCGAACCACCCGGCCAATCTTTGTATCAAACACAAACATAGTTGTCACATTCCCGCCACCCCCGTCTGTATTTACAGCTGCATCATTCATGAGTACCACAAATAATAAGGTTATAGTTCACACAACACCAGGTTACAATCCAAAAGGTTTATTCGGAGACACTAGCTTCGAAGCGCTGCTTCTTCACCAGGTGGTGTGCACTTTGAAAGCATGTGACTCTGAATACACCAGCTGGACTATAACCTGGTGTTATGTGATTTTTAGGTTTGTCCACCCCAGTATAACACCAGCACCTCTGAATCACAAATAATTAGGGATACAGCACTGATCCATATGATACACCATTGGACACCGGTCTCCAGACACACTGGTCTTCAGCCTTCAACAACTATCCTTTGTCTCCTAACACTAAGTTAATTTGGATGCAACTTGGCAAGTCACTAATGACAAGTCACCTGTTCCCTTGTTATTCTTTTCTGCTTGACACGCTTGCAGAATATCTGGAGATTTTCCTTAATCTTACCCTACCAGCAGGTTTGTATGCCCCTGTTTTAGGCAGTTCTCACCAAGTGATGAATTTCCTCATTATTACCGTATTACGTGGCCAATCCATTATCTTGCCATTATTTGCCCTGAATGTGGATTAGACAGCCAGAGAATCGTTCTGTTAATTTCCAAACTGTCATATGTTTTGTGAATTTTCTAAATTTCACTGTGACACATCTCGCTTTGAAACTCTGGAGAACATGGACTGAGTTTCCTCATCAGGCAACCTCGCCATCTGTGGGACTAATCTGCAGAATGTCCACTGCACTTTTTTTGTGGTCAGTATATTCTTTCTCCAATTGTGTCACTAAAACTGTACACAATGGATGCAGGAAAAAGTGAGGACTGCAGGTGCTGGAGATCAGAGTTGAAAATGTGTTGCTGGAAAAGCGCAGCAGGTCAGGCAGCATCCAAGGAGCAGGAGAATCGACGCTTCGGGCGTGAGCTTTTCCAGCAACACATTTTCACCAATGGATGCAGGTTTTCTCGCTGAGCTGGAAGGTTCATTTCCAGACACTTCATTACCTTACGAGGTAACATCTTCAGAGGACCTCATGCGAAGCAATGTTGAAAATTCATGCTTTCTATTCGTATGTTTGGGTTTCTTTGGGATGTTGATGTCATTTCCTGTGGTGATGTTATTTCCTGTGGTGAAGTCACTTCCTGTTATTTTTCTCAGGGTGTAGTAGTTGGGGTCTAACAATTAATAGCGCGTCTAGTTAGACGTCTGTCAGAAATACATACGGATCCTCTCCATTATTGCTGTTAATTTCTAAGTATCCAATATCACACGCTGTATAATAGATTCCAACAGTTTCCCTGCAGATGTCAAGTTAATTGATCAGCAGGTCTCCAAACTATGTCTTCTTCCCTTTTATAGATGCTTAGCTCCCTTCCATTAATCTATCGTGCTTGGACCACGTTCACTAACTTGTATTTATCTGCAATGGTTTCCGGCCTCTTCAGAAACCACAGGAAAATAAAACAGTCAGTCATCAACAGAGCAATTAATACTTCTATTACTGATTTATGTCTGACATTTTAATATGAAGTACATCAGGATTGTCAGACTTAGCCATGCTCAATCCAGTCACTTTTTCAAATACTACCTTGTTACTGATATAAATTGACTTTATGTCTCTCGTTGCACAAGCCCTACATGATCACTTGGTATTACTGGGTGATTTTGTGGATCTTAATCCATGAAGACAGATGCATAGTAACTGATTATTTTCTTGACGATTTCCCTGTTCTTCACAATAAACACTCCTCCCCCGATTACAAATTTCCATATTTGACCTTGCTTTTATTTTGTTTCCTTTGAAATACAGATTGTAGATTTATGCAGTGGTTTTTTTGTTCCTGTTTGTTAGCATTCAAGTTCTCTTTCTGATTTCCTTATCAGTTTCGTTGCCCTTGTTTCTGGATCGTGAATTTCTGAAAATTCTCAAGTTCCCACAATGACTGAAATTCTTCTGAAGCCACTTCCTATGATTAATACATTTTCGAATTTGTTATGTTAAAAATCATTTTGTCACTTTCCCTTTCTGTGGTGTTTGTACCTGAAATAAATAGATGTATTTTTCAGACTTTGTATTTCTATAAATCTCTTGGTCCTGACCAGATATATTCAGGAACACTGCAGGAGGACAGGGAAGGAATTTCGGGGTCCCTGGCTGATATTTTTGCATCATACTTGGCCAACAGGTGAGGTCCCGGAGGACTGGAGGGTAGCGAATGCTGTGTCCTTACTCAAGAAGGGCTACGAAGAAAAACCTGGGAACTATAGACCAGGAAACCTAAAATCTGTAGTAGGTAACTTACTGGAAAAGGTTCTGAGAGATAAGATATACATGCATTTGGAAAGACTGGGTGTGATTAGGAGTAAGATTAGAGTAGTGCTAGAAAATCACAGCAGGTCAAGCAGCATCCGAGGAACAGGAAAATCAATGTTTCAGGCAAAAGCCCATCATCAAACTCAGCACAGCTTTGTGCATGGGAGATCATGGCTCACAAATTTGTTTGAATTATTTGATGATGTGAGCAGCAACGTTGAGGAGGTCCGGGTGGTATACGTAGTCTATATGGATTCCAGTAAGGCCTTCAAAAAGGTTCCATATGGTACGCTGTTCTGGAAGGTTAGATCACATGAAATTGAGGAGGAGCTGCCAAATTAGATCCAAAATTGTCTTGAAGGTAGGAAGCAAGGGGTAATAGCGGAAGGATGCTTGTCAGCCTGGAGGCCTATGACTAGTGGAATGTCTCACGGTTTAGCGCTGTGACCACTACATATTACATACATCTATGATTTAGATGAGAATGTACAGGCATGATTTGTAAGTTTGAAGATGACAAGAAAATCAGCATCATCAAGAGTGAAGAAGGTTATCAGAATTTTCAGAAAATGCAGCAGTATCTTGATCACCTGGAGAAGTGGCTGAGAAATGGCAAATGGATTTTAATGTATATCAGTGTAAGTTCCTGCATTTTAGAAAGTCAAATCAAGGTTGGAGTTTCCTGGTAAATGGTTGGGTCCTAAGGAGTGTAGTGGAACAGAGGGACCTTGGGATTCAGGTGAATGGTTCTCTGAAAGTTGATTCAGAGTTAGACAGGGCAGTGAAGAAAGCCTTTGGCACACTGTTCTTCATCAGGGTATATCATGGAATATTGACATGAACGAGTTACGTTGCAGTTATACAGGATGCTGGTGAAGCCATATTGGTAGCGTTTTGTTCAGTTTTGTTCACTTTGCTATAGGAAGGATGTCATTAAACTGGAAAGAGTGCAGAAGAAATTTACATAGATATAGCGAAGGACTCAATGGTCTGAGTTATTGGGAAGGTTGGACAAGCTAGGACCTTTTACTTAAGTTGTATGAGGCTGAGGGGGAATCTAATAGAAGTGTATAAGATCATGGGAGGGATGGACAGAGGGAACGCACATTTTATTTGCCCAGAGGTTGTGCAATCACGGACTAGAGGGCATCAGTTTAAGGTCTGAGGGGAAACAATAAAAGAGAACTGGAGGAACAACTGTTTTATACACAGAGGGTGGTACGCATATGGAATGATGTGCCAGCTGAAGTGGTTGAGGCGGGAACGTTCGCAAAATTTAAAAGGCATTTGGACAAATACACGGACAGGAAAGGGTTAGAAAGATAAAGGGCAATGGCAGAGAAATGGGGTTTGCGTGGATGTACATTTTGATCGGAATGGAAGGGCCTGTCTCCATGTTGTCGGACTCTATGACTCTAACAACCATTGCTTGTGTCCCACTGAATGTTATATTGTACTTTCCCAATTCACTGGAGCGAACTTGACCCTCCAGGCTACCATGATGTTTGACCAGAATGTTCAAGCATTCAATATTATATGCAGACACCGTGTAAAATGCACCTTATTAATGTCACTATTCCTTAAATGCTGTTTCAGAGCAAGGTTATTAATTCATCCTTCTGATCACACAACACCAAATCCAAAATAACCTGCTCTCTAGTTTGCTTCACAACATACTCTTAAACCCACCTCATATACACTTACAGAATTTATTTTTCACAATGTGAGCAGTCACTTAGTTAATGCAGTTTAGATGCAACTTGAGACTAACCAGTAAAACTGCAGTATCCATGATACTTGCAAATCTAATTTCCAGAGCATATGATGCTCAGATTTTCTGCAACCGTTTTGGTTTCGATATATAACACACCAATATTTGCTTCTCCTTGCTATTTGTAAACTCTACCTAAACTGATTCTGTGGAATCTGAGGGACAGTTCTGTGCCATTATTAATGATAGACTTGGACAAGACATTCGGGAATGCTCACCTCGACACTGAGATGATTTGAAGAAATGCCCATCAATACAGGACAAGCATCAATATCCTCCCCGCTCTGAAAGGATAAAGCTCACCGTATTCTCTCTGCTCCCTCACACTCACTGTGTATCTGTTATAGCACCTATGCACAGACAATCCTCATGCTCTATTTCCAAATAAGGCTCACGCACTACTAATCTCACTATTGAATTCAGCAACTTCCTTCCCACACTTTCTCTGTCACCCACGCAATTTCCCCCCACACAATAACGCTATATGGATTCAAAACTGTCAACTGACTCATTCCGGACAGCTCACAATTCCCCCCAGCCCCACCTACACCAGCACTAATAGCAGGGCCACCCACTCCTGCCCTCACTCCCTCCCTCCCTTTCTCCCATTCCAAGAGAAACAGCCTGGAATAAGGTAGAAATGGCCAAGCCGGGTGGTGGAATTGCCATTATCCATTCCCTCACCCCTCTAACCCAATCATGTGGGGAGGACACTAGTACAAGATGGAGTGTACTGGGATGCCACGCATGAAGTTTCTGAAACATCCATATCCCATTGACCGATTAAGGAACAGTGCTCAGTGAAAGACAATTCTTACTTTCAACCCACTGGCAGTTCCAACAACAGGCCTTTCACTTCCCCCCCAAAAATACAGATGCAGACACTGAAATACACAGAATTATTGGTAAACACCCCAAAGTACGAACAAACACAACACATACAAGGGGATAGGCAGATTCAACACGTAGAAACACACACAGACATATAGAGTGACACACAAATAGACACAAACACAGATACAACACACAGGCTGATACACAGAAAGACAGACGTAGACGCACAAACACACAGATGACAAGCAGATGGGGACACAAACACACTCTCACTGACACGAGTGTCATTAAGACACAAACAGATAAGCTTTTGATTTGTAAGGGGATCAAAGATTCTCCGTGGAAGGCAGGAGAATGACGTTGAGGAACATATAAGATATGATTGAATGGCATATTACACACGATGGGCCGAATGGCCTCATTCTGCTACATTGTTCATGCTCATGTGGTGTTATGCTATCAGGTGCTCTCTTCCTGAGACAGCAGAAGAGGCTGGGTTTGATACATATTCCAGTTGAAAGGGTCAGTGGCAATGTGGGACAAGTTTGGTGTCCGGAATAGTTTATGTTTATTTCTAATTATTCTTTCCTTATTTCTGAAAAGAGGTGGTGATTTGATGTTCAGTTTTAAATTAACAGGTCCCACAAAGAAAAAAGGACGTCCCTTTCACTTTAGTGTTGTGCTTCCTGTGGTGTCCTCATCCTCAGGGAGCAGTGAAGACTCTTTTATAAAATCATAGACATGTACAGCATGGAAGCAGACACTTCAGTCCAACCTGTCCATGCCGACCAGATATCCTAACCCAATCTACTCCCACCTGTCAGCACCCGGCCCATATCCCTCCAAACCCTTCCTATTCATATACCCATCCAAATGCCTCTTAAATGTTGCAATTGTACTAGATTCCACCACATCCTCTGGCAGCTCATTTCATAAACGTACCACCTTCTGCGTGAAAACGTTGCCCCTTAGGTCTATTTTATATCTTTCCCCTCTCACCCTAAACCTATGTCCTCTAGTTCTGCACTCCCGACCCCAGGGAAAATACTTTGTCTATTTATTCTATCCATGCCCCTCATAATTTTGTAAACCTGCATAAGGACATCGCTCAGACTCCGACGCTCCGGGGAAAACAGTCCCAGCATGTTCAGCCTCTCCCTATAGCTCAAATCCTCCAACCCCAGCGACATCCTTGTAAATCTTTTCTGAACCCTTTCAAGCATCACAACATCTTTCCAATAGGTAGGAAACTAGAATTGCATGCAATATCCCAACAGTTGCCTTACCAATGTCCTGTACAGTCGCAACATGACCTCCCTATTCTTGTACTTAATACTCTGTACAATAAAGGAAAGCATAACAAACGCCTTCTTCACTATCCTATTTACCTGCGACTCCACTTTCAGAGAGCTATGACCCTGCACTCCAAGGCTTCTTTGTTTAGCAACACTCCGCAGGACCTTATCATTAAGTGCATAAGTCTGAGCTACGGGGAGAATGCGGTTAAGTGGAGTTGAAATGCCCATCAGCCATGGCGGAGTGGACTCGATGGGCCGAATAGCCTTATTTCCACTCCTATGTCTTATGATCTTATGGTCTTATGAGCTTGACTGATCTTTGATGGACAGGAGAGTAAATGTTTATTGGGAACAGACAGGAGATGGATGGACAGACAAACTCAGATCAGTCATGAGCATTCTGAATGGTGCAGCCAAATGGCCAACTGCTGCCTCTAAGGCATGTGTTTTTCCTCAATTCATCCCTCGAGGCTGTTACGGAGTTATACTGCCTCCCCTAACCCATGTGTACAGGAGCAGACATGTAACCAATTCATTGAGTTGTGTAAATCCAGTAATAGGATCATTGTATTCAGGCATTTCAATTCAAAACATTCATGAGGGCAGTGAATATTTTTAAGAGGGAAAATATGTCTTGACATTTATTCCAGAGAACTTCTTATATCAATACATATCAGATACAAAAATAGGTGCCAGAAGAGCAGTGAACATGTAGGGCTAATCTCATGAAAGTTAATGGAAGAATTAAAATGGGGTTAAAAAAGCATTAGCGGGCAATAGCTTCAATAATCCAAAGATATTTTATCGGTTTATTAAGGACAAGCAAAAGAATAGGGAGTATTAGGGCCCGAGGATGCAGCCTGAGGACAGAGCCATAGAATATGTTAAACACGTGCTTCACTTTGGAGAAGCAGTTTCTGGATTCACTCAGACCCTAATAGAGTGCTTTAAGCAAAGTGACACACAAGCTGAGCAAGACTTGGACGTTTATGCAGGATAAAAAGTGGCAAATCCCTAGATCCGGATGAACTGTTCCCTAGGCTGATGTGGAAGATGAGGGAAGAGTTTGCAGGCTCCTAAAATCTTTGTGTTTTTTTTATTTGGGATCTGGCCACAGAGTTGGTGTGATTGAATTTAATGTAGTTTCAATTTCCACACAGTGTGAGAAAAAAAAGGCAATGGGTTTAAAGACCACCAAGTCTCACATCAGTGGGAGGAAAACAACTGTAGAAAATTGTGAAGGCTGATGAGGCTCGATCACTAAATATCTTCAAGGCTGAGATGGACAGATTTTTAAACAAGTGTTATGGGGAAAATGTAGGAAAGTGGAATGGAGGGTTGTCAGAATAAATATATGCAAATTGAAAGGAAAAAACAGACAGTGAGCGGATTGGCATACTGTCGCTCATATGTCCAATGGTAAACTTTTTTTCCCAATAGCTTGTATTCAGTGAAATTTCAACCTCTTTCCCTAGGGAGTGAGACGCAGTTTGGAATGCAATCAATAGATTCAAGGTATTCAGAAATGCAGTACTAATAGTCAGAAAAGACCAGAGGAATGCGAAAACGCGGTTTGGATGTCGGTGGAATACTTGCATCAGCGCAGTCACCACTACCAGAAGGAAGACCTCAGTAAGACACCTTCCAAGGTCAAGCGGTGACCTGCACTGACGAAAAGGTCATTATGTGCCTGGTGTCAAGGAGTGCTTTAGGCCCTAACACTTTTTCCCTGCAGTGTCTCCCTCCTTCCCTCACCAAAACTAAATGTGGATTTGTCCATAGACATGCTGCCAGGAGCAGAGTAGGTAGTCGTGCTTGGATTTGATTGGTTTCAGTGAGCAGCAGCTCAACAAAAGGTGCAGATAAGCTCAGGTAAACTCCTTTGAACTCTAGTCTCACACCAGTCGCGATGGCAGTTAGGGCAGTCGCATGTTCCTCCTGCAGGATGTGGCAGTTCAGGGAGACTTCAACTTCGTGATGAATACACGTGTTTGGGAAGTGCACCCAACTCCAGGTGCTGGGAGACACGTTCGGGAGATGAAGCTGGATGTACTCCGGATCATCTGAGATACTGAGAACTACATAGAAAAGGTTGAAGATGCTAAAGAAAAGTGAATGCAAGTCTGGAGATGTCACAGAGGTAGGAACGCAAGGCTGGAGATGTTACACAGAGAGGAAAGCAAGGCTGGAGATGATCCAGAGATAGGAAAGCAAGGCTGGAGATGTTACAGAGAAAAGCAAAGCTAGAGATGTTACAGAGATAGGAAAGCAAGGCTGGAGATGTTACAGAGACAGGAAAGACAGGTTGGAGAAGTTACAGAGACAGAAAGGCCAGGCTGGAGATGTTACAGAGATTGGAAAGCAAGGCTGGAGATGTTATAGAGATAGGAAAGCAAATCTGGCGACAATATAGAGATAGGATAGCAAGGCCGGAAATGATACAGAGATAGGAAAGCAAGGCTGGAGATGTTGCAGAGATAGGAAAGCAATGCTTGAGATGTTACAAAGACAGGAAAGCAAGGCTGGAGATGTTACAGAGAGAGGAAAGCAAGGCTGGAGATGTTACAGAGTTGGGAAAGCAAGACTGGAGATGTTACAGAGTAACGAAGGAAAGGCAGGAGATTTTACAGAGATAGGAAAGCAAGGCTAGAGATGTTGTGGAGAGAGAGAAAAGCAAGACTCGAGATATTACAGAGATAGAAAAGCAAGGTTGGAGATGTGCGGAGAGAGAGGAAAGCAGGGCTGGAGATTTTACAGAAATAGGAAAGCAAGGCTAGCGATGTTACAGAAAGAGGAAAGCAAGGCTGGAGATGTTGCAGAGATAGGAAAGCAATGCTTGAGATGTTACAGAGATATGAAAGCAAGGGCAGAGATGATGCAGAGATACAAGCACAAGGCTAGAGATGTTACAGAATTGGGAATGCAAGTCTGGAGCGGTTACAGAGATGTGAAAGCAAGGCTGGAGATGTTACAGAGAGAGGAAAGCATTCTGGAGACGATACAGAGATAAGAAAGCAAGGCTGGAGATGTTGCAGAGGTGGGAAAGCAAGTCTGGAGATTTTACAGACAGGAAAGCAATGCTGGAGATGTTAGAGAGAGAGGAACGCAAGGCTGGAGATGTTACAGAGAGAGAGGAAAGCAAGTCTGGAAATGTTGCAGAGGTAGGAAAGCAAGGCTGGAGACGTTACAGTGAAAGGAAAGCAAGGCTGGAGATGTTGCAGAGATAGGTAAGCATGATTGGACATGTTACAGAGAAAGGAATGGAAGGCAGGCTGGAGATGTTACAGTGATAGGAAAGCAAGGCTAGAGATGTTACAGTGATAGAAAAGCAAGGCTGGAGATGTTACAGAGAAAGGAAAGGATGGCAGGACATTTTTCAGAGATAGGAAAGCAAGGCTAGAGATATTACAGAGATAGGAAAGCAAGGCTGGAGATGTTACAGTGATAGGAAAGAAAGGCTAGAAATTTTACAGAAAAAGGAAAGCAAGGCTGGAGATGTTACAGACAGAGGAAAGCAAGGCTGGAGATGTTACAGAAAAAGGAAAGTAAGGCTGGAGATGTTACAGTGATCGGAAAGCAAGGCTAGATATGTTACAGAAAAAGGAAAGCAAGGCCAGAGATGATACAGAGATAGGAAAGCATGGCTAGAGATGTTGAAGAGATAGGAAAGCAAGGCTAGAGCTGTTACAGAGTAAGGAAGGGAAGGCAGGAGATTTTACAGAGATAGGAAAGCAAGGCTAGAGATTTTACAGAAAAAGGAAAGCAAGGCTGGAGACGTTACAGAGATAGGAAAGCAAGGCCGGAGATGATACAGAGATACAAACACAAGGCTAGAGATGTTACAGAGTTGGGAAAGCAAGTCTGGAGCGGTTACAGAGATGTGAAAACAAGGCTGGAGATGTTACAGAGATAGAAAAGCATTCTGAAGACGATACAAATATAGGAAAGCAAGGCTGGAGATTTTACAGAGAGAGAGGAAAGCAAGTCTGGAAATGTTGCAGAGGTAGGAATGCAAGGCTGGAGACGTTACAGTGAAAGGAAAGCAAGGCTAGAGATGTTACAGAAAAAGGAAAGCAAGGCTGGAGATGTTACTGAGAAAGGAAAGCAGGGCCGGAGATGTTACAGAATAAGGAAGGTAAGGCAGGAGATTTTACAGAGATAGGAAAGCAAGACTAGAGATATTACGGAGATAGGAAAGCAAGGCTGGAGATGTTACAGACAGAGGAGAGCAAGGCTGGAGATGTTACAGAGAGAGGAAAGCAAGGCTGGAGATGTTACAGAGTTGGGAAAGCAAGACTGGAGATGTTACAGAGATAGGAAAGCAATGCTTGAGATGTTACAAAGACAGGAAAGCAAGGCTGGAGATGTTACAGAGATAGGAAAGCATGGCTGGAGATGTTACAGAGAGAGAGGAAAGCAAGTCTAGAGATGTTGGAAAGATAGGAATTTAGGCTGGCGATGTTACAAAAATAGGAAAGCAAGTCTGGAGACGATACAGTGACAGGAAAGTAAGGCTGGAGATGGTACAGTGATAGGAAAGCAAGGCTAGATATGTTACAGAAAAAGGAAAGCAAGGCCAGAGATGTTGCAGAGATAGAAAAGCAAGGCTGAAGATGTTACAAAGAAAGGAAAGCAAGGCTGGAGATGTTACAGAGATACAAATGCAAGGCTGGAGATGTTGCGGAGAGATAGGAAAGCAAGGATGGAGATATTACAGAGAGTGGAGAGCAAGGCTAGAGATGTTACAGAGAAAGGATATGAAGGCAGGAGATTTTACAGAGATAGGAAAGCAAGGCTGGAGAAGTTACAGAGATAGGAAAGCAAGGCTGGAGATGTTACAGAGATAGGAAAGCAAGGCTGGAGATGTTACAGAGATATGAAAGCAAGGCCGGAGATGATGCAGAGATACAAACACAAGGCTAGAGATGTTACAGAGTTGGGAAAGCAAGTCTGGAGCGGTTACAGAGATGTGAAAACAAGGCTGGAGATGTTACAGAGATAGGAAAGCATTCTGAAGACGATACAAATATAGGAAAGCAAGGCTGGAGATGCTGCAGAGATATGAAAGCAAGGCTGGTGATCGTACAGAGCTGGGAAAGCAAGTCTGGAGATTTTACAGAGATAGGAAAGCAAGGCTGGAGATGTTACAGAGATAGGAAAGCAATGCGGGAGATGTGACAGAGATAGGAAAGCAAGGCTGGAGATGTTACAGAGATACAAAAGCAAGGTTGGCGATATTGCGGAGAGATAGGAAAGCAAGCTGGAGATGTTGTGGAGAGAGAGGAAAGCAAGACTCGAGATGTTACAGAGATACAAAAGCAAGTTTGGAGATGTTGCGGAGAGAGAGGAAAGCCAGGCTGGAGATGTTACAGTGATAGTAAAGCAAGGCTGCAGATGTTGCAGAGGTGGGAAAGCAAGACTAGAGATTTTACAGAGATAGGAAAGCAAGTTTGGAGATATTGCGGAGAGATAGGAAAGCAAGGCTGGAGATGTTACAGAGACAGGAAAGCAATGCTTGAGATGGTACAGAGATATGAAAGCAAACCGGAGATGATACAGAGATACAAACACTAGGCTAGTGATGTTACAGAGTTGGAAAAGCAAGACTGGAGCAGTTACAGAGAGGTGAAAGCAAGGCTGGAGATGTCACAGCGTTGGGAAAGCAAGCCTGTAGCTGTTACAGAGATGTGAAAACAAGGCTGGAAATGTTACAGAGATAGGAGACGATACAGAGATAAGAAAGCAAGGCTGGAGATGTTGCAGAGGTGGGAAAGCAAGTCTGGAGATTTTACAGAGACAGGAAAGCAATGCTGGAGATGTTATAGAGATAGGAAAGCAAGGCTGGAGATGTTAACGAGAGAGGAACGCAAGGCTGGAGACAATAAAGAGATAGGAAAGCAAGGCTGCATATGTTACTTTGATAGGAAAGCACGGCTGGAGATGTTACAGTGATAGGAAAGCAAGGATCAAGATGTTACAGAGTTAGGAATGCAAGGCTAGAGATGCTACAGAAAAAGGTAAGCAATGCTGGAGATGTTAAAGAGATAGGAAAGCAAGGCTGGAGATGTTACAGAGATACAAACGCAAGGCTAGAGATGTTACAGAGAGTGGAAAGCAAGGCTGGAGATGTTACAGAGATAGGAAAGGAAGGCAGCAGATTTTACAGAGATCGGAAAGCAAGGCTAGAGGTGTAACAGAGATACAAAAGCAAGGCTGGAGACGTTGCGGAGAGAGAGGACAGCAAGGCTGGAGATGTTACATAGAGAGGAATGCAAATCTGGAGATGTTACAGAGATGTGAAAGCAAGGCTGGAGATGTCACGGACAGAGAGGAAAATCTGCAGATGATACAGAGATAGGAAGGCAACGCTGGAGATGTTACAGAGAGAGGAAAGCAAGGCTGGAGATGTTACAGAGAGAGGAAAGCAAGGCTGCAGATGTTACAGAGATACAAAAGCAAGGATGGAGATGTTACAGAGATACAAAAGCAAGACTGGAGATGTTACAGTGATAGGCAGGCAAGGCTGGAGACGTTACAGTGAAAGGAAAGCAAGGCTAGACATGTTACAGAAAAAGGAAAGCAAGGCTGGAGATGTTGCAGAGATAGGTAAGCATGATTGGACATGTTACAGAGAAAGGAATGGAAGGCTGGAGATGTTACAGTGATAGGAAAGCAAGGCTAGAGATGTTACAGTGATAGAAAAGCAAGGCTGGAGATGTTACAGAGAAAGGAAAGGATGGCAGGACATTTTTCAGAGATAGGAAAGCAAGGCTAGAGATATTACAGAGATAGGAAAGCAAGGCTGGAGATGTTACAGTGATAGGAAAGAAAGGCTAGAAATTTTACAGAAAAAGGAAAGCAAGGCTGGAGATGTTACAGACAGAGGAAAGCAAGGCTGGAGATGTTACAGAAAAAGGAAAGTAAGGCTGGAGATGTTACAGAGAGAGGAAAGCAAGGCTGTAGATGTTACAGAGATACAAAAGCAAGGATGGAGATGTTACAGAGATACAAAAGCAAGACTGGAGATGTTACAGTGATAGGCAGGCAAGGCTGGAGACGTTACAGTGACAGGAAAGCAAGGCTAGACATGTTACAGAAAAAGGAAAGCAAGGCTGGAGATGTTGCAGAGATAGGTAAGCATGATTGGACATGTTACAGAGAAAGGAATGCAAGGCTGGAGATGTTACAGTGATAGGAAAGCAAGGCTAGAGATATTACAGAGATAGGAAAGCAAGGCTGGAGATGTTACAGTGATAGGAAAGAAAGGCTAGAAATTTTACAGAAAAAGGAAAGCAAGGCTGGAGATGTTACAGACAGAGGAAAGCAAGGCTGGAGATGTTACAGAAAAAGGAAAGTAAGGCTGGAGATGTTACAGTGATCGGAAAGCAAGGCTAGATATGTTACAGAAAAAGCAAAGCAAGGCCAGAGATGATACAGAGATAGGAAAGCAATGCTAGAGATGTTGAAGAGATAGGAAAGCAAGGCTAGAGCTGTTACAGAGTAAGGAAGGGAAGGCAGGAGATTTTACAGAGATAGGAAAGCAAGGCTAGAGATTTTACAGAAAAAGGAAAGCAAGGCTGGAGACGTTACAGAGATAGGAAAGCAATGCTTGAGATGTTACAGAAAATGGAAAGCAATGCTGGAGATGTTACAGAGATATGAAAGCAAGGCCGGAGATGATACAGAGATACAAACACAAGGCTAGAGATGTTACAGAGTTGGAAAAGCAAGTCTGGAGCGGTTACAGAGATGTGAAAACAAGGCTGGAGATGTTACAGAGATAGGAAAGCATTCTGAAGACGATACAAATATAGGAAAGCAAGGCTGGAGATGCTGCAGAGATATGAAAGCAAGGCTGGTGATCGTACAGAGCTGGGAAAGCAAGTCTGGAGATTTTACAGAGATAGGAAAGCAAGGATGGAGATGTTACAGAGATACAAAAGCAAGACTGGAGATGTTACAGTGATAGGCAGGCAAGGCTAGAGATTTTACAGAGAAAGGAATGCAAGTCTGGAGATGTCACAGAGATAGGAAAACAAGGCTGGAGATGTTGCAGAGATAGGAAAGGAAGGCAGGACATTTTACAGAGATAGGAAAGCCAAGGCTAGCGATGTTACAGAGATAGGAAAGCAAGGCTACAGATGTTACAGAGATACAAAAGCAAGGCGACAGATGTTACAGAGAAAGGAAGGCAAGGCTAGAGATGTTACAGAAAAAGGAAAGCAAGGCTGGAGATGTTACCGAGAAAGGAAAGCAGGGCCGGAGATGTTACAGAGAGAAAAGCAAGGCTGGAGATGTTACAGAGATAGGAAAGCAAGGCTAGAAATTTTACAGAAAAACGAAAGCAAGGCTGGAGATGTTTCAGAGATATGAAAGCAAGGCCGGAGATGATACAGAGATACAAACACATGGCTAGAGATGTTACAGAGTTGGGAAAGCAAGTCTGGAGCGGTTACAGAGATGTGAAAACAAGGCTGGAGATGTTACAGAGATACGAAAGCAAGGCTGGAGATCGTACAGAGCTGGGAAAGCAAGTCTGAAGATTTTACAGAGACAGGAAAGCAATGCTGGAGATGTTACTGAGATAGGAAAGCAAAGCTGGAGATGTTATAGTGATCGGAAAGCAAGGCTAGATATGTTACAGAAAAAGGAAAGCAAGGCCAGAGATGATACAGAGTAAGGAAAGCAAGTCTGGATAAGATACAGTGATAGGAAAGCAAGCCTGCAGATGTTACAGAGATAGGAAAGCAAGGCTAGAGATGCTACAGAGAGAGGAAAGCAAGGCTGGAGAAGTTACAGAGATACAAAAGCAAGGCTGGAGATGTTACAGAGATAGGAAAGCAAGGCTGGAGATGTTACAGAGATAGGAAAGCAAGGCTGGAGATGTTACAGAGATAGGAAAGCAAGGCTGGAGACGTTACAGAGATAGGAAAGCAAGGCTGGATGTGTTGCAGAGATAGAAAAGCAATGCTTGAGATGTTACAGAAAATGGAAAGCAATGCTGGAGATGTTACAGAGATGTGAAAGCAAGGCCGGAGATGATACAGAGATACAAACACACGGCTACAGATGTTACAGAGTTGGGAAAGCAAGACTGGAGCGGTTACAGAGATGAGAAAACAAGGCTGGAGATGTTACAGAGATAGGAAAGCATTCTGGAGACGATACAGACATAGGAAAGCAAGGCTGGAGATGTTGCAGAGATTGGAAAGCAAGGCTGGTGATCGGACAGAGCTGGGAAAGCAAGTCTGGAGATTTTACAGAGATAGGAAAGCAATGCTGGAGATGTTACAGAGATAGGAAAGCAAGGTTGGAGATATTGCGGAGAGACGGGAAAGCAAGGCTGGAGATGTTACAGAGTAAGGAAGGAAAGGCAGGAGATTTTACAGAGATACGAAAGCGAGGCTGGAGATGTTGCGGAGAGATAGTAAAGCAAGGCTAGAGATGTTGCAGAGTTGGGAAAGCAAGGCTAAAGATTTTAGAGAGATAGGAAAGCAATTCTGGATATGTTACAGAGATAGGAAAGCAAGGCTAGCGATGTTACAGACAGAGGAAAGCAAGGCTGGAGATGTTACAGAGACAGGAAAGCAATGCTTGAGATGTTACAGAGATATGAAAGCAAGGCCGGAGATGATAGAGAGATACAAACACAAGGCTAGAGATGTTACAGAATTGGGAATGCAAGTCTGGAGCGGTTACAGAGTTGTGAAAGCAAGGCTGGAGATGTCACAGCGTTGGGAATACAAGTCTGGGGCTGTTACAGAGATGTGAAAACAAGGCTGGAAATGTTACAGAGATAGGAAAGCATTCTGGAGACGAAACAGAGATAAGAAAGCAAGGCTGGAGATTTTACAGAGACAGGAAAGCAATTCTGGAGATGTTACAGAGATAGGAAAGCAAGGCTGGAGACGTTACAGAGATACAAAAGCAAGGCTGGAGATGTTACAGAGAGAGGAACGCAAGGCTGGTGATGTTACAGAGAGAGAGGAAAGCAAGTCTGGAGATGTTGCAGAGATAGGAATGCATGATCGGATATGTTACAGAGAAAGGAATGCAAGGCTGGAGATGTCACAGAGAGAGGAAAACAACTCTGGATACGACACAGTGATAGGAAAGCAAGGCTGGAGATGATTAAGTGATAGGAATGCAAGGCTAGAGATGTTACAGAGATAGGAAAGCAAGGCTAGACACGTTACAGAAAAAGGAAAGCAAGGCTGGAGATGTTACCGAGAAAGGAAAGCAGGGCCGGAGATTTTACAGAGTAAGGAAGGTAAGGCAGGAGATTTTACAAAGATAGGGAAGCAAGGCTAGAGATATTACAGAGAGAGGAAAGCAAAACTGGAAATGTTGTGGAGAGAGAGGAAAGCAAGGCTGGAGATGTTACAGAGATAGAAAAGCAAGGCTAGCGATGTTACAGAGAGTGGAAAGCAAGGCTGGAGATGTTACTGAGAAAGGAAAGGAAGGCAGCAGATTTTACAGAAATCGGAAAGCAAGGCTAGAGGTGTTACAGAGATACAAAAGCAAGGCTGGAGACGTTGCGGAGAGAGAGGACAGCAAGGCTGGAGATGTTACATAGAGAGGAAAGCAAATCAGGAGATGTTACAGAGAGAGGAATGCAAGTCTGGAGATGTTACAGAGATGTGAAAGAAAGGCTGGAGATATTTCGGAGACAGAGGAAAATCTGGAGATGATACAGAAATAGGAAGGCAACGCTGGAGATGTTACAGAGAGAGGAAAGTAAGGCTGGAGATGTTGCGGAGAGACAGGAAAGCAAGACTGTAGATGTTACAGTGATAGGCAGGCAAGGCTAGAGATTTTACAGAAAAAGGAAAGCAAGGCTGGAGATGTCACCGAGACAGGAAAACAATGCTGGAGATGTTGCAGAGATAGGAAAGCAAGGCTGGAGATGTTACAGTGATAGGAAAGCAACGCTAGAGATGTTACAGTGATAGGAAAGCAACGCTGGAGACGTTACAGTGATAGGAAAGCAAGACCGGAGATGTTACAGAGAGAGGAAAGCAAGTCAGGAGATGTTACAGCGATAGGAAAGCAAGGATGGAGATTACAGAGAGAGGAAAACAATGCTGGAGATGTTACAGAGATAGGAAAGCATGACTGGATATGTTACAGAGATAGGTAAGCAAGACTAGAGATGTTACAGTGATAGGAAAGCAAGGCTAGAGATGTTGCGGAGATAGAGGAAAGCAAGGCCGGAGATGTATCAGTGTTAGGAAAGCAAGGCTAGAGATTTTACAGAAAAAGGAAAGCAGGGCTGGATATGTTACAGTGATAGGAAAGCAAGGCGAGAGATGTTACAGTGATAAGAAAGCACGACCGGAGATGTTACAGAGAGAGGATAGCAAGGCTAGAGACTTTACAGAGAAAGGAAAGGAAGGCAGGAGATTTTACAGAGATAGGAAATCAAGGCTGGAGATGTTTGGAGAGAGAGGAAAGCAAGACTCGAGATGTTACTGAGATACAAAAGCAAGGTTGGAGATGTTGTGGAGAGATAGTAAAGCAAGGCTAGAGATGTTGCAGAGTTGGGAAAGCAAGACTAAAGATGTTAGAGAGATAGGAAAGCAAGGCTGGAGATGATGCAGAGATACAAAAGCAAGTTGGGAGATGTTTGCGGAGAGATAGGAAAGCAAGGCCAGAGATGATACAGAGATACAAACACAAAGCTAGAGATGTTACAGAGATACAAAAGCAAGGCTGGAAATGTTGCGGAGAGAGAGGACAGCAAGGCTGGAGATGTTACATAGAGGGGAAAGCAAATCTGTAGATGTTACAGAGAGAGGAAAGCAAATCTGTAGATGTTACAGAGATATGAAAGCAAGGCTGGAGATGTTAAGGAGAGAGAGGAAGGTCTGGAGATGATACAGAGATAGGAAAGCAACGCTGGAGATGTTACAGAGTAAGGAAAGCATGTCTCGAGACAATATAGAGATAGGAAAGCAAGGCTGAAGATGTTACAGTGATAGGAATGCAAGGCTAGTGATGTTACAGAAAAAGTAAAGCAATGCTGGAGATGTTATAGAGATAGAAAAGCAAGGCTAGAGATATTACAGAGAGAGGAAAGCAAGACTGGAGATGTTACAGAGAAAGGAAAGGATGGCAGGAGATTTTACAGAGATAGGAAAACAAGGCTAGAGATATTACAGAGATAGGAAAGCAAGGCTGGAGATGTTACAGAGATAGGAAAGGAAGGCAGGAGATTTTACAGATAGAGGAAAGCAAGGCTAGGGATGTTACAGAGATACAAAAACAAGGCTGGATATGTTGCGAAGAGAGAGGACAGCAAGGCTGGAGATGTTACATAGAGAGTAAAGCAAATCTGGAGATGTTACAGAGAGAGTAAAGCAAATCTGTAGATATTACAGAGATGTGAAAGCAAGGTTGGAGATTTTAGAGAGAGAGAGGAAAGTCTGGAGATGATACAGAGATAGGAAAGCAACGCTGGAGATGTAACAGAGAGAGGAAGGCAAGGCTGGAGATGTTAGAGAGAGAGAGGAAAGCAAGGCTGGAGATGTTCCAGAGGTAGGAAAGCAAGGCTGGAGATTTTAGGGAGAGAGGAATCCAGTCTTGGTGATGTTACAGAGATCGGAAAGCAAGTCTGGAGAATCGATACTGAGTGGGCCACTTTAAAACCACTACCCAGAAGGGCTCAGCCGCAGCATTGCTGATTGAGGTGGTTGGGTTCAAACGGTAATAGCTGCTTGACTGGGTCTGCACTGGGTCAGGAGGGAACGACTGACAGGGAGAAACATACTTTACCTCATCTTCACCAATCTACCAGCTGCAGACACATTGCATGATGACCATATTGGGAACAGTGACTACCGCACACAGTATTTCCGGAGATAAAGCCCCACTTTTATGTTGTGAAGTGTGTGTGTGTGATACGCATGAGCGCACATGTGAAAAATACTATCACCATTCTAAACGGAACAGATTTCAAAGAGATCTAGAACTCGGCACTGGCCTTTGTGAAGTGATGTGAGTCATAACTTACAGAAGCAGATTTTTTACTCCTGCATAATTTTCACTGTCCATGCCTGGCATACGCTCCACTTTACCCTTACCATCAGGCCAGGGGATAAATCCTTGTGTGTCCGGGTATGTCCTGTACACACACAGACAAAACATCAGGCAATTCAATGATTGCCCCATTGCTCTAATCCCTGTCATTAATAAATTGATGAAGATGTCATCTACAGTGGGATCAAGCAGCACTTCCTCAACACCAACCTGATCACTGAAGCTCAGTTTGGGCTCTCATCCCTTGGGCTCATTGATCCCTGGGTTTAATGATGTACAACAAGAAAACACACAGCTGAAATCTCGAGGGTTGGCGACAATGACTGCACTGAACAGCATCATAACTGCATTTGACCAAATGTCGTAACCAGGATTAACAGCAAAACTGGAGCAAATAGGAATCGTCTGCACTGGCTGAAGTTATATCTGAAAGGAAGGTGGCTGGGGTTGGTGGGAAGCAGACATCTCAGCTCCAGGACAAGCCTGCAGCAGCTCCTCGGAGAGGGGTTTCTGAGTAAACCTGAAGATCAAAATTGGAAAGGTAGGGCACCATACCCCGACAGGGTGATAGGGCTGCTCTCTCGTTAGACAGAGATGACTGGTGGCAGTTTAACTGCACAGTCATCATGCCTCAAGTAAGGGAGAGGACAGTCCTTTAGTCACCCCAGTCAGTGCAGGAATTGAACCCACGCTGTAGGCATTAATATCTAGCTGTACAACTGATTGAGCTAACCAAGTCCTCCCTCAGCTCCATGGGGAAGATGCTGTAACATTATTCTGCCTAGATATGTTTTTAGACAAATCTGGACCAGGTAGAACTAGAAACAAGTTTCCTAGCTTAGAGAGAGGGGCAGCATCGATGAGCCAAAAGAGTGCTCTTTTCCCATGGCCCAATCATAAATGACCATTCCTACACTGTAAAGTCACAAGTGGGAATGTTTGCCAATGATTGGACAATATTCAACACCATTCGTGATTTACTCAGATCCTGAAGCAGTCCTTGTCCAAATGCAACAGGACCTGGAAATATGCAGGTGTGTGCTTAACAGTGACAATACCATTTGCATTACACACGTGCCAGGCAATGATTACCTCTAACAATAGAAAATTGAACCATATCTTCCAATGTTCAATGCCACCACCATAACTGAACACCTACCTAGCAGTATCCCAGGGATTCCCGTTATCCAGAACTGGACTGACCATATAATTTCATTACCATTCCTGTGAAGGGATTATACTAAAACGTCGATTCTCCTGTACCTCAGATGCTGTCTGACCGGTTGTGCTTTTGCCAGTGCCACACTTTGATACATTTAAATTGATTGGCAACAGGAATATGTCAGGAGCTCGGAATCCTGCAGAAATAACTTACCTCATGGTTTCTGAAAGCCTGCAAACCATCTATAAGACACATATTGAATGTGTGTGTGATGAAATACCCCCATTTGCCTGTGTGAATGCAGCTTCATCCCTCACCCACTGACACTCAGTAGCAGCAAAGTCTGCCATCTACACGGTGCTCTGCAGAAATTTACCAAGGCTCCTTACAACGTACCCCGAAACCACGACAATCAAGAAGGACAAGGGAAGCAGACACATGGGATCATCACCAAATTCACGTTCCATTACAAGCCACCCACTATATTGCTGTTCTGAAAATGTGTCACTGTTTCAACCTCCCTCCGGAATGCACATCTACAGCACATGGACGGCAGCGGGTCAATATGGCAGCTCACCCCCACCTTCTCAAGGACAATATGGGATGGGCAATAAATACCATCCCAATCATATTCTATGAATAAATTAAAATGAAAAATATTCATGCCCAAAGCTGGACACTGTGCTTTGGGTTTTGTGTGCTCAGGCTGGTGGGGTCCAAGCGGTACCTTGCTTTTTGTGAACAGCTGAAGGGAAATGATGTTTGAAACAATCTGTCCATCCCTCAGATGCATGGACTACATATTCAACATCACACAGACACTGCCATTCACATCCCACATGACTGAGCTCTGAGATAGAAAGAAGCAATTCAAAATGTACTCATGTCTGACTGTAACATGTTTAAATACACAGTGATATTGTTGCCGTGAAAATGATTATGAGTGAATATTAGCTGGGAGAAAGTGAGGACTGCAGATGCTGGAGATCAGAGTCAAAAAGTGTGGTTCTGAAAAAAAAAACACAACCGTTCAGGCAGCATCTGAGGAACAGGAGAGTCGACTATTCGTTCACAATACTAATACAAGGGAAAATAGTTGCATATTTTCAAAGACCTTGTACTTAATAATCATCTGGTCTTGGTAGTGGCAATGAGGCTCATCATTTCAATGCTCCTTCCTGTGAATTGGGCACTGTTTTCATCATATTATTGTTATAAAAGTGAACAGAATAAAGGGACGATATAATGCTTATTGGACAATCTAAAAGTTGGGATTATGAAAGGCTATCGAAACTTCAGCAAAGAGACTTGGCTGTTCATGGTTAGAACAATGCTGTCAACATTTACACAGACATTTCCAGCTCAAGTCGCACACAAGGTTGTTGGGCTGGGTTCATACTGGCCATCAATGGAGCTGCACAATTCTGTTTGGATACTGACATTGTGGGGCAAATGTACACTGGATATGGTTTATGACGGATTCAATGTAAGATGCCATGTGCTGCAGGAGCCCATCACCTTTATAAACACTTCATTCAGGATCGGGTCTAAGGTGCAGAATTACAGAGTTTAGGTGGCACACAGAAGAGATATATTTGCAAGACAGGTTTGTTGACAGGTCATTGTTACAAATGTTGGACTGCATCTGGAACAGTGCTATGTTCTAGTCCAATGACCAATCTACACCAACACACATCTCACCGTTGTTCAGGTATGTCTCTAACCAGATCTGATAAATGCTTTGCTGGAAAGGCGCAGCAGGGCAGGCAGCATCCAAGGAGCAGGAGAATTGACGTTTCGGGCATACGCCTTTCTTCAGGTTTCCTTCACAGCCCGACATACCTCCCACTGTACAGTAACAATCACACCCCGATATACCTCCGACTGTACAGTAACCATCACACCCCGATATACCTCCCACTGTACAGTAACCATCACATCCCGACATACCTCCCACTGTACAGTAACCATTACTGCCCGACATACCTCCCCCTGTACAGTAACCATCACGGCCTGATATTCCTCCCACTGCAAAGTAACTATCACGGCCCGACATACCTCCCACTTTACAGTAACCATCACGGTCTGACATACCTCCCACTGTACAGTAACCATCACACACCGACATACCTCCCACTGTACAGTAACCATCACGGTCTGACATACCTCCCACTGTACAGTAACCATCACACGCCGACATACCTCCCACTGTACAGTAACCATCACGGTCTGACATACCTCCCACTGTACAGTAACCATCACGGCCCGACATACCTCGCACTGTACATTAACCATCACTACCCGAAATACCTCCCACTGTACAGTAACCATCACGGCACGACATACCTCACACTGTACATTAACCATCACAACCCGACATACCTCCCACTGTACAGTAACCATCATGGCACGACATACCTCCCACGGTACAGTAACCATCACGGCCCGACATACCTCCCACTTTACAGTAACCATCACGGTCTGACATACCTCCCACTGTACAGTAACCATCACACCCCGACATACCTCACACTGTACATTAACCATCATGGTCCGACATACCTCCCACTGTACAGTAACCATCACGGCCCGACATACCTCCCACTGTACAGTAACCATCACACCCCAACATACCTCCCACTGTACAGTAACCATCACGGCCCGACATAACTCCCACTGTACAGTAAGCATCACGATCCGACATACCTCCCACTGTACAGTAACCATCACGGCCCGACATACCTCCCACTGTACAGTAACCGTCACGATCCGACATACCTCACACTGTACAGTAACATAACACCCCGACATACCTCACACTGTACAGTAACCCTCACGGTCCGACATACCTCCCACTGTACAGTAACCATCACACCCAGACATACCTCCCACTGTATAGCAACCATCACGGCCTGATATACCTCCCACTGTACAGTAACCATCACAACCCGACATACCTCCCACTGTACAGGCACCATCACGACCCAACATACCTCCCACTGTACAGCAACCAACACACCCCGACATGCCTCCCATTGTACAGTAACCAACACACCCCGACATACCTCCCACTGTACAGTAACCATCACACCCCTGACACACCTCCCACTCTACTGTAACCAACACACCCAGACATACCTCCCACTCTACAGTAACCATCACGGTCTGACATACCTCCCACTGTACAGTAACCGTTACGATCCGACATACCTCCCGCTGTACAGTAACCATCACACCCTGACATACCTCCCACTGTACAGTAACCGTCACGATCCGACATACCTCCCACTGTACAGTAACCATCACACCCCGGCATACCTCCCATTGTACAGTAAACATCACGGCCCGACATACCTCCCACTGTACAGTAACCATCACACCCCGACATACCTCCCACTGAACAGTAACCATCACGGCCCGACATACCTCCCACTGTACAGTAACCATCACACCCCGACATACCTCCCACTGTACAGTAACCATCACGGCCCGACATACCTCCCACTGTACAGTAACCATCACACCCCGACATACCTACCACTGTACAGTAACCATCACGGTCTGACATACCTCCCATTGTACAGTAACCATCACGGCCCGACATACCTCCCACTGTACAGTAACCATCACACCCCGACATACCCCCCACTGTACAGTAACCATCACACCCGGACATACCTCCCACTGTACAGTAACCATCACACCCCGACATACTTCCCACTGTACAGTAACCATCACGGCCCGACATACCACCCACTGTACAGTAACCATCACGGCCCGAAGTATCTCCCACTGTACAGTAACCATCACGGCCCGACATCCCTCCCAATGTACAGTAACCGTCACGATCCGACATACCTCCCACTGTACAGTAACCATCACGGCCCGACATACCTCCCACTGTACAGTAACCATCACACCCCGACATACCACCCACTGTATAGTAACCATCACACCCCGACATACCTCCCACTGTACAGTAACCATCACACCCCGACATACCTCACACTGTCCAGTAACCATCACGGTCCGTCATATCTCCCACTGTACAGTAACCGTCACGATCCGACATACCTCCCACTGTACAGTAACCATCACACCACGACATACCTCACACTGTCCAGTAACCATCACGCTCCGACATACCTCCCACTGTACAGTAACCGTCACGATCCGACATACCTCCCACTGTACAGTAACCATCACACCCCGACATTCCTCACATTTTACAGTAACCGTCACGGTCCGACATACCTCCCACTGTACAGTCACCATCACGACCAGACATACCTCCCACTGTGCATTAACCATCACGATCCGACATACCTCCCACTGTACAGTAACCATCGCACCCCGGCATACCTCACACTGTACTGTAACCATCGCGTCCCGACATACCTCCCACTGTACAGTAACCATCACACGCCGACATACCTCCCACTGTCCAGTAACCATCACACCCCGACATACCTCCCACTGTACAGTAACCGTCACGGCCCGACATACCCCCCACTGTACAGTAACCATCACACCCCCACATACCCACCACTGTACAGTAACCATCACGGTTTGACATACCTCCGACTGTACAGTAACCATCACGGCCCGACATACCTCCCACTGTACAGTAACCATCACACCCCGACATACCTCCCACTGTGCAGTAACCATCACGACCCAACATACCTCCCACTGTACAGTAACCATCACACCCCGACATACCTCCCACTGTACAGTAACCATCACACCCCGACATACCTCCCACTGTACAGTAACCATCACACCCCGACATACCTCCCACTGTACAGTAACCATCACGGCCCGACATACCTCCCACTGTACAGTAACCATCACACCCCGACATACCTCCCACTGGACAGTAACCATCACACCCCGACATACCTCACAATGTACAGTAACCATCACACCCCGACATACCTCCCACTGTACAGTAACCATCACGGCCCGACACACCTCCCACTGTACAGTATCCATCACACCCCGACATACCTCACACTGTACAGTAACCATCATGGTTCTACATACATGCCACTGTACAGTAACCATCACGATCCGACATACCTCCCACTGTACAGTAACCATCACGGCCCGACATACCTCCCACTGTAAAGTAACCGTCACGATCCGACATACCTCACACTGTACAGTAACCATAACACCCCGACATACCTCACACTGTACAGTAACCCTCACGGTCCGACATACCTCCCAATACACAGTAACCATCACACCCAGACATACATCCCACTGTATAGTAACCATCACGGCCTGATATACCTCCCACTGTACAGTAACCATCACAAACCGACATACCTCCCACTGTACAGGCACCATCACGACCCAACATACCTCCCACTGTACAGTAACCAACACACCCCGACATACCTCCCATTGTACAGTAACCAACACACCCTGACATACCTCCCGCTGTACAGTAACCATCACACCCCTGACACACCTCCCACTCTACTGTAACCAACACACCCAGACATACACCCCACTGTACAGTAACAATCACGGTCTGACATACCTCCCACTGTACAGTAACCGTCACGATCCGACATACCTCCCACTGTACTGTAACCGTCACACCCCGACATACCTCCCACTGTACAGTAACCGTCACGATCCGACATACCTCCCACTGTACAGTAACCATCACACCTAGACATACCTCCCACTGTACAGTAACCATCACGGCCCGACATACCTCCCACTGTACAGTAACCATCACACCCCGACATACCTCCCACTGAACAGTAACCATCACGGCCCGACATACCTCCCATTGTACAGTAACCAAGACGCCCCGACATACCTCCCACTGTACAGTAACCATCACACCCCGACATACCTCCCACTGTACAGTAAACATCGCACCCCGACATACTTCCCACTGTACAGTAACCATCACGGCCCGACATACCTCCCACTGTACAGTAACCATCACGGCCCGACGTATCTCCCACTGTACAGTAACCAACATACCCCGACATACCTCCCACTGTACAGTAACCATCACGCTCCGACATCCCTCCCACTGTACAGTAACCGTCACGATCCGACATACCTCCCACTGTACAGTAACCATCACGGCCCGACATACCTCCCACTGTACAGTAACCATCACACCCCGACATACCTCACACTGTCCAGTAACCATCACGGTCCAACATATCTCCCACTGTACAGTAATCGTCACGATCCGACATACCTCCCACTGTACAGTAACCATCACACCACGACATACCTCACACTGTCCAGTAACCATCACGCTCCGACATACCTCCCACTGTACAGTAACCGTCACGATCCGACATACCTCCCACTGTACAGTAACCATCACACCCCGACATACCTCACACTGTACAGTAACCATCACGGTCCGACATATCTCCCACTGTACAGTCAACATCACGACCAGACATACCTCCCACTGTGCAGTAACCGTCACGATCCGACATACCTCCCACTGTACAGTAACCATCACAACCCGGCATACCTCACACTGTACAGTAACCATCGCGTCCCGACATACCTCCCACTGTACAGTAACCATCAAACCCCGACATACCTCCCACTGTCCAGAAACCATCACACCCCGACATACCTCCCACTGTACAGTAACCGTCACGGCCCGACATACCCCCCACTGTACAGTAACCATCACACCCCGACATACCCACCACTGTACAATAACCATCACGGTTTGACATACCTCCGACTGTACAATAACCATCACGGCCCGACATACCTCCCACTGTACAGTAACCATCACACCCCGACATACCTCACACTGTCCAGTAACCATCACGGCCCAACATACCTCCCACTGTACAGTAACCATCACACCCCGACATACCTCCCACTGTACAGTAACCATCACACCCCGACATACCTCCCACTGTACAGTAACCATCACGGCCCGACATACCTCCCACTGTACAGTATCCATCACACCCCGACATACCTCACACTGAACAGTAACCATCATGGTTCTACATACATGCCACTGTACAGTAACCATCACGATCCGACATAACTCCCACTGTACAGTAACCATCACCGCCCGACATACCTCCCACTGTAAAGTAACCGTCACGATCCAACATACCTCACACTGTACAGTAACCATAACACCCCGACATACCTCACACTGTACAGTAACCCTCACGGTCCGACATACCTCCCACTGTACAGTAACCATCACGCTCCGACATCCCTCCCACTGTACAGTAACCGTCACGATCCGACATACCTCCCACTGTACAGTAACCATCACGGCCCGACATACCTCCCACTGTACAGTAACCATCACACCCCGACATACCTCACACTGTCCAGTAACCATCACGGTCCGACATATCTCCCACTGTACAGTAATCGTCACGATCAGACATACCTCCCACTGTACAGTAACCATCACACCACGACATACCTCACACTGTCCAGTAACCATCACGCTCCGACATACCTCCCACTGTACAGTAACCGTCACGATCCGACATACCTCCCACTGTACAGTAACCATCACACCCCGACATACCTCACACTGTACAGTAACCATCACGGTCCGACATATCTCCCACTGTACAGTCAACATCACGACCAGACATACCTCCCACTGTGCAGTAACCGTCACGATCCGACATAACTCCCACTGTACAGTAACCATCACAACCCGGCATACCTCACACTGTACAGTAACCATCGCGTCCCGACATACCTCCCACTGTACAGTAACCATCAAACCCCGACATACCTCCCACTGTCCAGAAACCATCACACCCCGACATACCTCCCACTGTACAGTAACCGTCACGGCCCGACATACCCCCCACTGTACAGTAACCATCACACCCCGACATACCCACCACTGTACAATAACCATCACGGTTTGACATACCTCCGACTGTACAATAACCATCACGGCCCGACATACCTCCCACTGTACAGTAACCATCACACCCCGACATACCTCACACTGTCCAGTAACCATCACGGCCCAACATACCTCCCACTGTACAGTAACCATCACACCCCGACATACCTCCCACTGTACAGTAACCATCACACCCCGACATACCTCCCACTGTACAGTAACCATCACGGCCCGACATACCTCCCACTGTACAGTATCCATCACACCCCGACATACCTCACACTGAACAGTAACCATCATGGTTCTACATACATGCCACTGTACAGTAACCATCACGATCCGACATAACTCCCACTGTACAGTAACCATCACCGCCCGACATACCTCCCACTGTAAAGTAACCGTCACGATCCAACATACCTCACACTGTACAGTAACCATAACACCCCGACATACCTCACACTGTACAGTAACCCTCACGGTCCGACATACCTCCCACTGTACAGTAACCATCACACCCAGACATACATCCCACTGCATAGTAACCGTCACGGCCTGATATACCTCCCACTGTACAGTAAGCATCACAAACCGACATACCTCCCACTGTACAGGCACCATCACGACCCAACATACCTCACACTGTACAGTAACCTACACACCCCGACATACCTCCCATTGTACAGTAACCATCACACCCCTGACACACCTCCCACTCTACTGTAACCAACACACCCAGACATACCCCCCACTGTACAGTAACCGTCACGATCCGACATACCTCCCACTGTACTGTAACCGTCACACCCCGACATACCGCCCACTGTACAGTAACCGTCACGATCCGACATACCTCCCACTGTACAGGAACCATCACACCCCGACATACCTCCCACTGTACAGTAACCATCACACCCCGACATACCTCCCACTGAACAGTAACCATCACGGCCCGACATACCTCCCACTGTACAGTAACCATCACACCCCGACATACCTCCCACTGTACAGTAACCATCGCACCCCGACATACCCACCACTGTACAGTAACCATCACGGTTTGACATACCTCCGACTGTACAGTAACCATCACGGCCCGACATACCTCCCATTGTACAGTAACCATCACACCCCGACATACCTCACAATGTACAGTAACCATCACACCCCGACATACCTCTCACTGTACAGTAACTATCACGGCCCGACATACCTCCCACTGTACAGTATCCATCACACCCTGACATACCTCACACTGTACAGTAACCATCATGGTTCTACATACATGCCACTGTACAGTAACCATCACGATCCGACATACCTCCCACTGTACAGTAACCATCACCGCCCGACATACCTCCCACTGTAAAGTAACCGTCACGATCCAACATACCTCACACTGTCCAGTAACCATAACACCCCGACATACCTCACACTGTACAGTAACCCTCACGGTCCGACATACCTCCCACTGTACAGTAACCATCACACCCAGACATACATCCCACTGTATAGTAACCATCACGGCCTGATATACCTCCCACTGTACAGTAAGCATCACAAACCGACATACCTCCCACTGTACAGGCACCATCACGACCCAACATACCTCCCACTGTACAGTAACCAACACACCCCGACATACCTCCCATTGTACAGTAACCATCACACCCCGACATACCTCCCACTGTACAGTAACCATCACACCCCTGACACACCTCCCACACTACTGTAACCAACACACCCAGACATACCCCCCACTGTACAGTAACCGTCACGATCCGACATACCTCCCACTGTACTGTAACCGTCACACCCCGACATACCTCCCACTGTACAGTAACCGTCACGATCCGACATACCTCCCACTGTACAGGAACCATCACACCACGACATACCTCCCACTGTACAGTAACCAACACACCCCGACATACCTCCCACTGTACAGTAACCATCACACCCCGACATACCTCCCACTGAACAGTAACCATCACGGCCCGACATACCTCCCACTGTACAGTAACCATCACACCCCGACATACCTCCCACTGTACAGTAACCATCGCACCCCGACATACCTCCCACTGTACAGTAACCATCACGGCCCGACATACCTCCCACTGTACAGTAACCATCACGGCCCGACATATCTCCCACTGTACAGTAACCATCACACACCGACATACCTCCCACTGTACAGTAACCATCACGCTCCGACATACCTCCCACTGTACAGTAAGCGTCACGATCCGACATACCTCCCACTGTACAGTAACCATCACGGCCCGACATACCTCCCACTGTACAGTAACCATCACACCCCGACATACCTCACACTGTCCAATAACCATCACGCTCCGTCATACCTCCCACTGTACAGTAACCGTCACGATCCGACATACCTCCCACTGTACAGTAACCATCACAACCCGACATACCTCACACTGTACAGTAACCATCACGGTCCGACATATCTCCCACTGTACAGTAACCATCACACCCCGACATACCTCCCACTGTACAGTCACCATCACGACCCGACATACCTCCCACTGTGCAGTAACCGTCACGATCCGACATACCTCCCACTGTACAGTCACCATCACACCCCGACATACCTCCCACTGTACAGTAACCATCACGGTCTGACATACCTCCGACTGTACAGTAACCATCACGGCCCGACATACCTCCCACTGTACAGTATCCATCACACCCCGACATACCTCCCACTGGACAGTAACCATTACGGCCCGACATACCTCAAACTGTACAGTAACCATCACACCCCGACATACCTCACACTGTACAGTAACCATCATGGTCCGACATACCTCCCACTGTGCAGTAACCATCACACCCCGACATACCTCCCACTGTACAGTAACCATCACACCCCGACATACCTCACAATGTACAGTAACCATCATGGTCCGACATACCTCCCTCTGTACAGTAACCATCACGATCCGACATACCTCCCACTGTACAGTAACCATCACGGCCCGACATACCTCCCACTGTACAGTAACCATAAAACCCCGACATACCTCACACTGTACGGTAACCCTCACAGTCCTACATACCTCCCACTGTACAGTAACCATCACACCCAGACATACCTCTCACTGTACAGTAACCATCAAACCCAGACATACCTCTCACTGTATAGTAACCATCACGGCCAGATATACCTCCCACTGTACAGTAACCATCGCACCCCGGCATACCCACCACTGTACAGTAACCATCACGGTTTGACATACCTCCGACTGTACAGTAACCATCAGGGCCCGACATACCTCCCACTGTACAGTAACCATCACACCCCGACATACCTCACAATGTACAGTAACCATCACACCCCGACATACCTCCCACTGTACAGTAACCATCACGGCCCGACATACCTCCCACTGTACAGTATCCATCACACCCCGACATACCTCACACGGTACAGTAACCATCATGGTTCTACATACATGCCACTGTACAGTAACCATCACGATCCGACATAACTCCCACTGTACAGTAACCATCACCGACCGACATACCTCCCACTGTAAAGTAACCGTCACGATCCAACATACCTCACACTGTACAGTAACCATAACACCCCGACATACCTCACACTGTACAGTAACCCTCACGGTCCGACATACCTCCCACTGTACAGTAACCATCACACCCAGACATACATCCCACTGCATAGTAACCATCACGGCCTGATATACCTCCCACTGTACAGTAAGCATCACAAACCGACATACCTCCCACTGTACAGGCACCATCACGACCCAACATACCTCACACTGTACAGTAACCAACACACCCCGACATACCTCCCATTGTACAGTAACCATCACACCCCGACATACCTCCCATTGTACAGTAACCATCACACCCCTGACACACCTCCCACTCTACTGTAACCAACACACCCAGACATACCACCCACTGTACAGTAACCGTCACGATCCGACATACCTCCCACTGTACTGTAACCGTCACACCCCGACATACCGCCCACTGTACAGTAACCGTCACGATCCGACATACCTCCCACTGTACAGTAACCATCACACCCCGACATACCTCCCACTGTACAGTAACCATCGCACCCCGACATACCCACCACTGTACAGTAACCATCACGGTTTGACATACCTCCGACTGTACAGTAACCATCAGGGCCCGACATACCTCCCACTGTACAGTAACCATCACACCCCGACATACCTCCCACTGTACAGTAACCATCACGGCCCGACATACCTCACAATGTACAGTAACCATCATACCCCGACATACCTCCCACTGTATAGTAACCATCACGGCCAGATATACCTCCCACTGTACAGTAACCATCACAACCCGACATACCTCCCACTGTACAGGCACCATCACGACCCAACGTACCTCCCACTGTACAGTAACCAACACACCCCGACATACCTCCCATTGTACAGTAACCAACACACCCCGACATACCTCCCACTGTACAGTAACCATCACGGCCCGACATACCACCCACTGTACAGTATCCATCACACCCCGACATACCTCACACGGTACAGTAACCATCATGGTTCTACATACATGCCACTGTACAGTAACCATCACGATCCGACATAACTCCCACTGTACAGTAACCATCACCGCCCGACATACCTCCCACTGTAAAGTAACCGTCACGATCCAACATACCTCACACTGTACAGTAACCATAACACCCCGACATACCTCACACTGTACAGTAACCCTCACGGTCCGACATACCTCCCACTGTACAGTAACCATCACACCCAGACATACATCCCACTGCATAGTAACCATCACGGCCTGATATACCTCCCACTGTACAGTAAGCATCACAAACCGACATACCTCCCACTGTACAGGCACCATCACGACCCAACATACCTCACACTGTACAGTAACCAACACACCCCGACATACCTCCCATTGTACAGTAACCATCACACCCCGACATACCTCCCATTGTACAGTAACCATCACACCCCTGACACACCTCCCACTCTACTGTAACCAACACACCCAGACATACCCCCCACTGTACAGTAACCGTCACGATCCGACATACCTCCCACTGTACTGTAACCGTCACACCCCGACATACCGCCCACTGTACAGTAACCGTCACGATCCGACATACGTCCCACTGTACAGGAACCATCACACCCCGACATACCTCCCACTGTACAGTAACCAACACACCCCGACATACCTCCCACTGTACAGTAACCATCACACCCCGACATACCTCCCACTGAACAGTAACCATCACGGCCCGACATACCTCCCACTGTACAGTAACCATCACACCCCGACATACCTCCCACTGTACAGTAACCATCGCACCCCGACATACCCACCACTGTACAGTAACCATCACGGTTTGACATACCTCCGACTGTACAGTAACCATCAGGGCCCGACATACCTCCCACTGTACAGTAACCATCACACCCCGACATACCTCCCACTGTGCAGTAACCATCACGGCCCAACATACCTCCCACTGTACAGTAACCATCACACCCCGACATACCTCCCACTGTACAGTAACCATCACACCCCGACATACCTCACAATGTACAGTAACCATCACACCCCGACATACCTCCCACTGTACAGTAACCATCACGGCCCGACATACCTCCCACTGTACAGTATCCATCACACCCCGACATACCTCACACTGTACAGTAACCATCATGGTTCTACATACATGCCACTGTACAGTAACCATCACGATCCGACATACCTCCCACTGTACAGTAACCATCACCGCCCGACATACCTCCCACTGTAAAGTAACCGTCACGATCCAACATACCTCACACTGTACAGTAACCATAACACCCCGACATACCTCACACTGTACAGTAACCCTCACGGTCCGACATACCTCCCACTGTACAGTAACCATCACACCCAGACATACATCCCACTGTATAGTAACCATCACGGCCTGATATACCTCCCACTGTACAGTAAGCATCACAAACCGACATACCTCCCACTGTACAGGCACCATCACGACCCAACATACCTCCCACTGTACAGTAACCAACACACCCCGACATACCTCCCATTGTACAGTAACCATCACACCCCGACATACCTCCCACTGTACAGTAACCATCACACCCCTGACAGACCTCCCACACTACTGTAACCAACACACCCAGACATACCCCCCACTGTACAGTAACCGTCACGATCCGACATACCTCCCACTGTACTGTAACCGTCACACCCCGACATACCTCCCACTGTACAGTAACCGTCACGATCCGACATACCTCCCACTGTACAGGAACCATCACACCCCGACATACCTCCCACTGTACAGTAACCAACATACCCCGACATACCTCCCACTGTACAGTAACCATCACACCCCGACATACCTCCCACTGAACAGTAACCATCACGGCCCGACATACCTCCCACTGTACAGTAACCATCACACCCCGACATACATCCCACTGTACAGTAACCCTCGCACCCCGACATACCTCCCACTGTACAGTAACAATCACGGCCCGACATACCTCCCACTGTACAGTAACCATCACGGCCCGACATATCTCCCACTGTACAGTAACCATCACACACCGACATACCTCCCACTGTACAGTAACCATCACGCTCCGACATAACTCCCACTGTACAGTAAGCGTCACGATCCGACATACCTCCCACTGTAGAGTAACCATCACGGCCCGACATACCTCCCACTGTACAGTAACCATCACACCCCGACATACCTCACACTGTCCAGTAACCATCACGCTCCGACATACCTCCCACTGTACAGTAACCGTCACGATCCGACATACCTCCCACTGTACAGTAACCATCACAACCCGACATACCTCACACTGTACAGTAACCATCACGGTCCGACATATCTCCCACTGTACAGTAACCATCACACCCCGACATACCTCCCACTGTACAGTCACCATCACGAACCGACATACCTCCCACTGTGCAGTAACCGTCACGATCCGACATACCTCACAATGTACAGAAACCATCACACCCCGACATTCCTCCCACTGTCCAGTAACCATCACACCCCTGACACACCTCCCACTCTACTGTAACCAACACACCCAGACATACCACCCACTGTACAGTAACCGTCACGATCCGACATACCTCCCACTGTACTGTAACCGTCACACCCCGACATACCGCCCACTGTACAGTAACCGTCACGATCCGACATACCTCCCACTGTACAGTAACCATCACACCCCGACATACCTCCCACTGTACAGTAACCATCGCACCCCGACATACCCACCACTGTACAGTAACCATCACGGTTTGACATACCTCCGACTGTACAGTAACCATCAGGGCCCGACATACCTCCCACTGTACAGTAACCATCACACCCCGACATACCTCACAATGTACAGTAACCATCACACCCCGACATACCTCCCACTGTGCAGTAACCATCACACCCCGACATACCTCCCTCTGTACAGTAACCATCACGGCCCAACATACCTCCCACTGTACAGTAACCATCACACCCCGACATACCTCACAATGTACAGTATCCATCACGGCCCGACATACCCCACACTGTACAGTAACCATCACGGCCCGACATACCTCAAACTGTACAGTAACCATCACGGCCCAACATACCTCCCACTGTACAGTAACCATCACACCCCGACATACCTCACAATGTACAGTATCCATCACGGCCCGACATACCCCACACTGTACAGTAACCATCACGGCCCGACATACCTCAAACTGTACAGTAACCATCACACCCCGACATACCTCCCACTGTACAGTAACCATCACGGCCCGACATACCTCAAACTGTACAGTAACCATCACACCCCGACATACCTCACACTGTACAGTAACCATCATGGTCCGACATACCTCCCACTGTGCAGTAGCCATCACGGCCCAACATACCTCACACTGTACAGTAACCATCATGGTCCGACATACCTCCCATTGTGCAGTAACCATCACGGCCCGACATACCTCCCACTGTACAGTAACCATCACACCCCGACATACCTCCCACTGTACAGTAACCATCACACCCCGACATACCTCCCACTGTACAGTAACCATCACGATCCGACATACCTCCCACTGTACAGTAACCATCACGGCCCGACATACCTCCCACTGTACAGTAACCATAAAACCCCGACATACCTCACACTGTACGGTAACCCTCACAGTCCTACATACCTCCCACTGTACAGTAACCATCACACCCAGACATACCTCTCACTGTATAGTAACCATCACGGCCAGATATACCTCCCACTGTACAGTAACCATCACACCCCGACATACCTCCCACTGTACAGTAACCATCGCACCCCGACATACCCACCACTGTACAGTAACCATCACGGTTTGACATACCTCCGACTGTACAGTAACCATCAGGGCCCGACATACCTCCCACTGTACAGTAACCATCACACCCCGACATACCTCACAATGTACAGTAACCATCACGGCCCGACATACCTCCCACTGTACAGTAACCATCACAACCCGACATACCTCCCACTGTACAGGCACCATCACGACCCAACGTACCTCCCACTGTACAGTAACCATCACACCCCGACATACCTCCCACTGTACAGTAACCATCACAACCCGACATACCTCCCACTGTACAGGCACCATCACGACCCAACATACCTCACACTGTACAGTAACCAACACACCCCGACATACCTCCCATTGTACAGTAACCATCACACCCCGACATACCTCCCATTGTACAGTAACCATCACACCCCTGACACACCTCCCACTCTACTGTAACCAACACACCCAGACATACCACCCACTGTACAGTAACCGTCACGATCCGACATACCTCCCACTGTACTGTAACCGTCACACCCCGACATACCGCCCACTGTACAGTAACCATCAGGGCCCGACATACCTCCCACTGTACAGTAACCATCACACCCCGACATACCTCCCACTGTACAGTAACCATCAGGGCCCAACATACCTCCCACTGTACAGTAACCATCACACCCCGACATACCTCCCACTGTACAGTAACCATCACACCCCGACATACCTCACAATGTACAGTAACCATCACACCCCGACATACATCCCACTGTATAGTAACCATCACGGCCAGATATACCTCCCACTGTACAGTAACCATCACAACCCGACATACCTCCCACTGTACAGGCACCATCACGACCCAACGTACCTCCCACTGTACAGTAACCAACACACCCCGACATACCTCCCATTGTACAGTAACCAACACACCCCGACATACCTCCCACTGTACAGTAACCATCACGGCCCGACATACCACCCACTGTACAGTATCCATCACACCCCGACATACCTCACACGGTACAGTAACCATCATGGTTCTACATACATGCCACTGTACAGTAACCATCACGATCCGACATAACTCCCACTGTACAGTAACCATCACCGCCCGACATACCTCCCACTGTAAAGTAACCGTCACGATCCAACATACCTCACACTGTACAGTAACCATAACACCCCGACATACCTCACACTGTACAGTAACCCTCACGGTCCGACATACCTCCCACTGTACAGTAACCATCACACCCAGACATACATCCCACTGCATAGTAACCATCACGGCCTGATATACCTCCCACTGTACAGTAAGCATCACAAACCGACATACCTCCCACTGTACAGGCACCATCACGACCCAACATACCTCACACTGTACAGTAACCAACACACCCCGACATACCTCCCATTGTACAGTAACCATCACACCCCGACATACCTCCCATTGTACAGTAACCATCACACCCCTGACACACCTCCCACTCTACTGTAACCAACACACCCAGACATACCCCCCACTGTACAGTAACCGTCACGATCCGACATACCTCCCACTGTACTGTAACCGTCACACCCCGACATACCGCCCACTGTACAGTAACCGTCACGATCCGACATACGTCCCACTGTACAGGAACCATCACACCCCGACATACCTCCCACTGTACAGTAACCAACACACCCCGACATACCTCCCACTGTACAGTAACCATCACACCCCGACATACCTCCCACTGAACAGTAACCATCACGGCCCGACATACCTCCCACTGTACAGTAACCATCACACCCCGACATACCTCCCACTGTACAGTAACCATCGCACCCCGACATACCCACCACTGTACAGTAACCATCACGGTTTGACATACCTCCGACTGTACAGTAACCATCAGGGCCCGACATACCTCCCACTGTACAGTAACCATCACACCCCGACATACCTCCCACTGTGCAGTAACCATCACGGCCCAACATACCTCCCACTGTACAGTAACCATCACACCCCGACATACCTCCCACTGTACAGTAACCATCACACCCCGACATACCTCACAATGTACAGTAACCATCACACCCCGACATACCTCCCACTGTACAGTAACCATCACGGCCCGACATACCTCCCACTGTACAGTATCCATCACACCCCGACATACCTCACACTGTACAGTAACCATCATGGTTCTACATACATGCCACTGTACAGTAACCATCACGATCCGACATACCTCCCACTGTACAGTAACCATCACCGCCCGACATACCTCCCACTGTAAAGTAACCGTCACGATCCAACATACCTCACACTGTACAGTAACCATAACACCCCGACATACCTCACACTGTACAGTAACCCTCACGGTCCGACATACCTCCCACTGTACAGTAACCATCACACCCAGACATACATCCCACTGTATAGTAACCATCACGGCCTGATATACCTCCCACTGTACAGTAAGCATCACAAACCGACATACCTCCCACTGTACAGGCACCATCACGACCCAACATACCTCCCACTGTACAGTAACCAACACACCACGACATACCTCCCATTGTACAGTAACCATCACACCCCGACATACCTCCCACTGTACAGTAACCATCACACCCCTGACAGACCTCCCACACTACTGTAACCAACACACCCAGACATACCCCCCACTGTACAGTAACCGTCACGATCCGACATACCTCCCACTGTACTGTAACCGTCACACCCCGACATACCTCCCACTGTACAGTAACCGTCACGATCCGACATACCTCCCACTGTACAGGAACCATCACACCCCGACATACCTCCCACTGTACAGTAACCAACACACCCCGACATACCTCCCACTGTACAGTAACCATCACACCCCGACATACCTCCCACTGAACAGTAACCATCACGGCCCGACATACCTCCCACTGTACAGTAACCATCACACCCCGACATACATCCCACTGTACAGTAACCCTCGCACCCCGACATACCTCCCACTGTACAGTAACAATCACGGCCCGACATACCTCCCACTGTACAGTAACCATCACGGCCCGACATATCTCCCACTGTACAGTAACCATCACACACCGACATACCTCCCACTGTACAGTAACCATCACGCTCCGACATAACTCCCACTGTACAGTAAGCGTCACGATCCGACATACCTCCCACTGTACAGTAACCATCACGGCCCGACATACCTCCCACTGTACAGTAACCATCACACCCCGACATACCTCACACTGTCCAGTAACCATCACGCTCCGACATACCTCCCATTGTACAGTAACCGTCACGATCCGACATACCTCCCACTGTACAGTAACCATCACAACCCGACATACCTCACACTGTACAGTAACCATCACGGTCCGACATATCTCCCACTGTACAGTAACCATCACACCCCGACATACCTCCCACTGTACAGTCACCATCACGAACCGACATACCTACCACTGTGCAGTAACCGTCACGATCCGACATACCTCACACTGTACAGAAACCATCACACCCCGACATTCCTCCCACTGTCCAGTAACCATCACACCCCTGACACACCTCCCACTCTACTGTAACCAACACACCCAGACATACCACCCACTGTACAGTAACCGTCACGATCCGACATACCTCCCACTGTACTGTAACCGTCACACCCCGACATACCGCCCACTGTACAGTAACCGTCACGATCCGACATACCTCCCACTGTACAGTAACCATCACACCCCGACATACCTCCCACTGTACAGTAACCATCACGGTTTGACATACCTCCGACTGTACAGTAACCATCAGGGCCCGACATACCTCCCACTGTACAGTAACCATCACACCCCGACATACCTCACAATGTACAGTAACCATCACACCCCGACATACCTCCCACTGTGCAGTAACCATCACGGCCCAACATACCTCCCACTGTACAGTAACCATCACACCCCGACATACCTCACAATGTACAGTAACCATCACACCCCGACATACCTCCCACTGTATAGTAACCATCACGGCCAGATATACCTCCCACTGTACAGTAACCATCACAACCCGACATACCTCCCACTGTACAGGCACCATCACGACCCAACGTACCTCCCACTGTACAGTAACCAACACACCCCGACATACCTCCCATTGTACAGTAACCAACACACCCCGACATACCTCCCACTGTACAGTAACCATCACGGCCCGACATACCACCCACTGTACAGTATCCATCACACCCCGACATACCTCACACGGTACAGTAACCATCATGGTTCTACATACATGCCACTGTACAGTAACCATCACGATCCGACATAACTCCCACTGTACAGTAACCATCACCGCCCGACATACCTCCCACTGTAAAGTAACCGTCACGATCCAACATACCTCACACTGTACAGTAACCATAACACCCGGACATACCTCACACTGTACAGTAACCCTCACGGTCCGACATACCTCCCACTGTACAGTAACCATCACACCCAGACATACATCCCACTGCATAGTAACCATCACGGCCTGATATACCTCCCACTGTACAGTAAGCATCACAAACCGACATACCTCCCACTGTACAGGCACCATCACGACCCAACATACCTCACACTGTACAGTAACCAACACACCCCGACATACCTCCCATTGTACAGTAACCATCACACCCCGACATACCTCCCATTGTACAGTAACCATCACACCCCTGACACACCTCCCACTCTACTGTAACCAACACACCCAGACATACCCCCCACTGTACAGTAACCGTCACGATCCGACATACCTCCCACTGTACTGTAACCGTCACACACCGACATACCGCCCACTGTACAGTAACCGTCACGATCCGACATACGTCCCACTGTAGAGGAACCATCACACCCCGACATACCTCCCACTGTACAGTAACCATCACACCCCGACATACCTCCCACTGAACAGTAACCATCACGGCCCGACATACCTCCCACTGTACAGTAACCATCACACCCCGACATACCTCCCACTGTACAGTAACCATCGCACCCCGACATACCCACCACTGTACAGTAACCATCACGGTTTGACATACCTCCGACTGTACAGTAACCATCAGGGCCCGACATACCTCCCACTGTACAGTAACCATCACACCCCGACATACCTCCCACTGTGCAGTAACCATCACGGCCCAACATACCTCCCACTGTACAGTAACCATCACACCCCGACATACCTCCCACTGTACAGTAACCATCACACCCCGACATACCTCACAATGTACAGTAACCATCACACCCCGACATACCTCCCACTGTACAGTAACCATCACGGCCCGACATACCTCCCACTGTACAGTATCCATCACACCCCGACATACCTCACACTGTACAGTAACCATCACGCTCCGACATAACTCCCACTGTACAGTAACCATAACACCCCGACATACCTCACACTGTACAGTAACCATCATGGTTCTACATACATGCCACTGTACAGTAACCATCACGATCCGACATACCTCCCACTGTACAGTAACCATCACCGCCCGACATACCTCCCACTGTAAAGTAACCGTCACGATCCAACATACCTCACACTGTACAGTAACCATAACACCCCGACATACCTCACACTGTACAGTAACCCTCACGGTCCGACATACCTCCCACTGTACAGTAACCATCACACCCAGACATACATCCCACTGTATAGTAACCATCACGGCCTGATATACCTCCCACTGTACAGTAAGCATCACAAACCGACATACCTCCCACTGTACAGGCACCATCACGACCCAACATACCTCCCACTGTACAGTAATCAACACACCCCGACATACCTCCCATTGTACAGTAACCATCACACCCCGACATACCTCCCACTGTACAGTAACCATCACACCCCTGACAGACCTCCCACACTACTGTAACCAACACACCCAGACATACCCCCCACTGTACAGTAACCATCACAACCCGACATACCTCCCACTGTACAGGCACCATCACGACCCAACGTACCTCCCACTGTACAGTAACCAACACACCCCGACATACCTCCCATTGTACAGTAACCAACACACCCCGACATACCTCCCACTGTACAGTAACCATCACGGCCCGACATACCACCCACTGTACAGTATCCATCACACCCCGACATACCTCACACGGTACAGTAACCATCATGGTTCTACATACATGCCACTGTACAGTAACCATCACGATCCGACATAACTCCCACTGTACAGTAACCATCACCGCCCGACATACCTCCCACTGTAAAGTAACCGTCACGATCCAACATACCTCACACTGTACAGTAACCATAACACCCGGACATACCTCACACTGTACAGTAACCCTCACGGTCCGACATACCTCCCACTGTACAGTAACCATCACACCCAGACATACATCCCACTGCATAGTAACCATCACGGCCTGATATACCTCCCACTGTACAGTAAGCATCACAAACCGACATACCTCCCACTGTACAGGCACCATCACGACCCAACATACCTCACACTGTACAGTAACCAACACACCCCGACATACCTCCCATTGTACAGTAACCATCACACCCCGACATACCTCCCATTGTACAGTAACCATCACACCCCTGACACACCTCCCACTCTACTGTAACCAACACACCCAGACATACCCCCCACTGTACAGTAACCGTCACGATCCGACATACCTCCCACTGTACTGTAACCGTCACACACCGACATACCGCCCACTGTACAGTAACCGTCACGATCCGACATACGTCCCACTGTAGAGGAACCATCACACCCCGACATACCTCCCACTGTACAGTAACCATCACACCCCGACATACCTCCCACTGAACAGTAACCATCACGGCCCGACATACCTCCCACTGTACAGTAACCATCACACCCCGACATACCTCCCACTGTACAGTAACCATCGCACCCCGACATACCCACCACTGTACAGTAACCATCACGGTTTGACATACCTCCGACTGTACAGTAACCATCAGGGCCCGACATACCTCCCACTGTACAGTAACCATCACACCCCGACATACCTCCCACTGTGCAGTAACCATCACGGCCCAACATACCTCCCACTGTACAGTAACCATCACACCCCGACATACCTCCCACTGTACAGTAACCATCACACCCCGACATACCTCACAATGTACAGTAACCATCACACCCCGACATACCTCCCACTGTACAGTAACCATCACGGCCCGACATACCTCCCACTGTACAGTATCCATCACACCCCGACATACCTCACACTGTACAGTAACCATCACGCTCCGACATAACTCCCACTGTACAGTAACCATAACACCCCGACATACCTCACACTGTACAGTAACCATCATGGTTCTACATACATGCCACTGTACAGTAACCATCACGATCCGACATACCTCCCACTGTACAGTAACCATCACCGCCCGACATACCTCCCACTGTAAAGTAACCGTCACGATCCAACATACCTCACACTGTACAGTAACCATAACACCCCGACATACCTCACACTGTACAGTAACCCTCACGGTCCGACATACCTCCCACTGTACAGTAACCATCACACCCAGACATACATCCCACTGTATAGTAACCATCACGGCCTGATATACCTCCCACTGTACAGTAAGCATCACAAACCGACATACCTCCCACTGTACAGGCACCATCACGACCCAACATACCTCCCACTGTACAGTAATCAACACACCCCGACATACCTCCCATTGTACAGTAACCATCACACCCCGACATACCTCCCACTGTACAGTAACCATCACACCCCTGACAGACCTCCCACACTACTGTAACCAACACACCCAGACATACCCCCCACTGTACAGTAACCGTCACGATCCGACATACCTCCCACTGTACTGTAACCGTCACACCCCGACATACCTCCCACTGTACAGTAACCGTCACGATCCGACATACCTCCCACTGTACAGGAACCATCACACCCCGACATACCTCCCACTGTACAGTAACCAACACACCCCGACATACCTCCCACTGTACAGTAACCATCACACCCCGACATACCTCCCACTGAACAGTAACCATCACGGCCCGACATACCTCCCACTGTACAGTAACCATCACACCCCGACATACATCCCACTGTACAGTAACCCTCGCACCCCGACATACCTCCCACTGTACAGTAACCATCACGGCCCGACATACCTCCCACTGTACAGTAACCATCACGGCCCGACATATCTCCCACTGTACAGTAACCATCACACACCGACATACCTCCCACTGTACAGTAACCATCACGCTCCGACATAACTCCCACTGTACAGTAAGCGTCACGATCCGACATACCTCCCACTGTACAGTAACCATCACGGCCCGACATACCTCCCACTGTACAGTAACCATCACACCCCGACATACCTCACACTGTCCAGTAACCATCACGCTCCGACATACCTCCCACTGTACAGTAACCGTCACGATCCGACATACCTCCCACTGTACAGTAACCATCACAACCCGACATACCTCACACTGTACAGTAACCATCACGGTCCGACATATCTCCCACTGTACAGTAACCATCACACCCCGACATACCTCCCACTGTACAGTCACCATCACGAACCGACATACATCCCACTGTGCAGTAACCGTCACGATCCGACATACCTCACACTGTACAGAAACCATCACACCCCGACATTCCTCCCACTGTCCAGTAACCATCACACCCCGACATAATTCCCACTGTACAGTAACCGTCACGGTCCGACATACCCCCCACTGTACAGTAACCATCACACCCCGACATACCTCCCACTGTACAGTAACCATCACGGTCTGACATACCTCCGACTGTACAGTAACCATCACGGACCGACATACCTCCCACTGTACAGTATCCATCACACCCCGACATACCTCCCACTGTACAGTAACCATCACGGCCCGACATACCTCAAACTGTACAGTAACCATCACACCGATATACCTCACACTGTACAGTAACCATCATGGTCCGACATCCCTCCCACTGTGCAGTAACCATCACACCCCGACATACCTCACAATGTACAGTAACCATCACGGTCCGACATACCTCCCACTGTACAGTAACCATCACGGTCCGACATACCTCCCACTGTACAGTAACCATCACGGCCCGACATACCTCCCACTGTACAGTAACCGTCACGATCCGACATACCTCACACTGTACAGTAACCATAAAACCCCGACATACCTCACACTGTACAGTAACCCTCACAGTCCTACATACCTCCCACTGTACAGTAACCATCACACCCAGACATACCTCTCACTGTATAGTAACCATCACGGCCAGATATACCTCCCACTGTACAGTAACCATCACAACCCGACATACCTCCCACTGTACAGGCACCATCACGACCCAACGTACCTCCCACTGTACAGTAACCAACACACCCCGACATACCTCCCATTGTACAGTAACCAACACACCCCGACATACCTCCCACTGCACAGTAACCATCACACCCCTGACACACCTCCCAATCTACTGTAACCAACACACCCCGACATGCGTCCCACTGTACAGTAACCATCACGGTCTGACATACCTCCCACTGTACAGTAACCGTCATGATCCGACATACCTCCCACTGTACAGTAACCGTCACACCCCGACATACCTCCCACCGTACAGTAACCGTCACGATCCGACATCCCTCCCACTGTACAGTAACCATCACACCCCGACATACCTCCCACTGTACAGTAACCATTACACCCCGACATACCTCCCACTGAACAGTAACCATCACGGCCCGACATACCTCCCACTGTACAGTAAACATCACACCCCGACATACCTCCCACTGTACAGTAACCATCACGGCCCGACATACCTCCCACTGTACAGTAACCATCACACGCCGACATACCTCCCACTGTACAGTAACCATCACGGTCTGACATACCTCCCACTGTACAGTAACCATCACACGCCGACATACCTCCCACTGTACAGTAACCATCACGGTCTGACATACCTCCCACTGTACAGTAACCATCACGGCCCGACATACCTCGCACTGTACATTAACCATCATAAACCGAAATACCTCCCACTGTACAGTAACCATCACGGCCCGACATACCTCACACTGTACATTAACCATCACAACCCGACATACCTCCCACTGTACAGTAACCATCATGGCACGACATACCTCCCACGGTACAGTAACCATCTCGGTCTGACATACCTCCCTCTGAACATTAACCATCACACCCCGACATACCTCCCACTGTACAGTAACCATCACACCCCGACATACCACCCACTGTACAGTAACCATCACGGCCCGACATACCTCTCACTGTACAGTAACGATCACGGCCCGACATACCTCCCAATGTACAGTAACCATCACGGTCTGACATACCTCCCACTGTACAGTAACCATCACGGTCTGACATACCTCCCACTGTACAGTAACCATCACGGTCTGACATACCTCCCACTGTACAGTAACCATCACGGCCCGACATTCCTCCCACGGTACAGTAACCATCACGGCCCGACATACCTCCCATTGTACAGTAACCAACGCGCGCCGACATACCTCCCACTGTACAGTAACCATCACGGTCTGACATACCTCCCACTGTACAGTAACCATCACACCCCGACATACCTCCCACTGTACAGTAACCATCACACCCCGACATACCTCCCACTGTACAGAAACCATCACACCCCGACATACCTCCCACTGTACAGTAACCATCACGGCCCGACATAGCTCCCACTGTACAGTAACCATCACACCGCGACATCCCCCCCACTGTACAGTAACCTTCATACCCCGACATACCTCCCACTGTACAGTAACCATCACGGTCTGACATACCTCCCACTGTACAGTAACCATCACACCCCGACATACCTCCCACTGTACACTAACCATCACGGCCCGACATACCTCCCACTGTACAGTAACCATCACAAACCGACATACCTCCCATTGTACAGTAACCAACACACGCCGACATACCTCCCACTGTACAGTAACCATCACACCCCTGACACACCTCCCACTCGACTGTAACCAACACACCCAGACATACCCCCCACTGTACAGTAACAATCACGGTCTGACATACCTCCCACTGTACAGTAACCGTCACGATCCGACATACCTCCCACTGTACAGTAACCGTCACACCCCGACATACCTCCCACTGTACAGTAACCGTCACGATCCGACAGACCTCCCACTGTACAGTAACCATCACACCCCGACATACCTCTCACTGTACAGTAACCATCACGGCCCGACATACCTCCCACTGAACAGTAACCATCACACCCCGACATACCTCCCACTGAACAGTAACCATCGCGGCCCGACATACCCACCACTGTACAGTAACCATCACGGTTTGACATACCTCCGACTGTACAGTAACCATCAGGGCCCGACATACCTCCCACTGTACAGTAACCATCACACCCCGACATACCTCCCACTGTGCAGTAACCATCACACCCCAACATACCTCCCACTGTACAGTAACCATCACACCCCGACATACCTCCCACTGTACAGTAACCATCACGGCCCGACATACCTCCCACTGTACAGTATCCATCACACCCCGACATACCTCACACTGTACAGTAACCATCATGGTTCTACATACATGCCACTGTACAGTAACCATCACGATCCGACATACCTCCCACTGGACAGTAACCATCACCGCCCGACATACCTCCCACTGTAAAGTAACCGTCACGATCCAACATACCTCACACTGTACAGTAACCATAACACCCCGACATACCTCACACTGTACAGTAATCCTCACGGTCCGACATACCTCCCACTGTACAGTAACCATCACACCCAGACATACATCCCACTGTATAGTAACCATCACGGCCTGATATACCTCCCACTGTACAGTAAGCATCACAAACCGACATACCTCCCACTGTACAGGCACCATCACGACCCAGCATACCTCCCACTGTACAGTAACCAACACACCCCGACATACCTCCCATTGTACAGTAACCATCACACCCCGACATACCTCCCACTGTACAGTAACCATCACACCCCTGACACACCTCCCACACTACTGTAACCAACACACCAAGACATACCCCCCACTGTACAGTAACCGTAACGATCCGACATACCTCCCACTGTACTGTAACCGTCACACCCCGACATACCTCCCACTGTACAGTAACGGTCACGATCCGACATACCTCCCACTGTACAGGAACCATCACACCACGACATACCTCCCACTGTACAGTAACCAACACACCCCGACATACCTCCCACTGTACAGTCACCATCACACCCCGACATACCTCCCACTGAACAGTAACCATCACGGCCCGACATACCTCCCACTGTACAGTAACCATCACACCCCGACATACATCCCACTGTACAGTAACCCTCGCACCCCGACATACCTCCCACTGTACAGTAACCATCACGGCCCGACATACCTCCCACTGTACAGTAACCATCACGGCCCGACATATCTCCCACTGTACAGTAACCATCACACACCGACATACCTCCCACTGTACAGTAACCATCACGCTCCGACATATCTCACACTGTACAGTAAGCGTCACGATCCGACATACCTCCCACTGTACAGTAACCATCACGGCCCGACATACCTCGCACTGTACAGTAACCATCACACCCCGACATACCTCACACTGTCCAGTAACCATCACGCTCCGACATACCTCCCACTGTACAGTAACCGTCATGATCCGACATACCTCCCACTGTACAGTAACCATCACAACCCGACATACCTCACACTGTACAGTAACCATCACGGTCCGACATATCTCCCACTGTACAGTAACCATCACACCCCGACATACCTCCCACTGTACAGTCACCATCACGACCCGACATACCTCCCACTGTGCAGTAACCGTCACGATCCGACATACCTCACACTGTACAGAAACCATCACACCCCGACATTCCTCCCACTGTCCAGTAACCATCACACCCCGACATAATTCCCACTGTACAGTAACCGTCACGGCCCGACATACCCCCCACTGTACAGTAACCATCACACCCCGACATACCTCCCACTGTACAGTAACCATCACGGTCTGACATACCTCCGACTGTACAGTAACCATCACGGACCGACATACCTCCCACTGTACAGTATCCATCACACCACGACATACCTCAAACTGTACAGTATCCATCACACCCCGACATACCTCACAATGTACAGTAACCATCATGGTCCGACATACCTCCCACTGTACAGTAACCATCACGATCCGACATACCTCCCACTGTACAGTAACCATCACGGCCCGACATACCTCCCACTGTACAGTAACCGTCACGATCCGACATACCTCACACTGTACAGTAACCATAAAACCCCGACATACCTCACACTGTACAGTAACCCTCACAGTCCTACATACCTCCCACTGTACAGTAACCATCACACCCAGACATACCTCTCACTGTATAGTAACCATCACGGCCAGATATACCTCCCACTGTACAGTAACCATCACAACCCGACATACCTCCCACTGTACAGGCACCATCACGACCCAACGTACCTCCCACTGTACAGTAACCAACACATCCCGACATACCTCCCATTGTACAGTAACCAACACACCCCGACATACCTCCCACTGCACAGTAACCATCACACCCCTGACAAACCTCCCAATCTACTGTAACCAACACACCCCGACATGCGTCCCACTGTACAGTAACCATCACGGTCTGACATACCTCCCACTGTACAGTAACCGTCATGATCCGACATACCTCCCACTGTACAGTAACCGTCACACCCCGACATACCTCCCACCGTACAGTAACCGTCACGATCCGACATCCCTCCCACTGTACAGTAACCATCACACCCCGACATACCTCCCACTGTACAGTAACCATTACACCCCGACATACCTCCCACTGAACAGTAACCATCACGGCCCGACATGCCTCCCACTGTACAGTAAACATCACACCCCGACATACCTCCCACTGTACAGTAACCATCACGGCCCGACATACCTCCCACTGTACAGTAACCATCACACACCGACATACCTCCCACTGTACAGTAACCATCACGGTCTGACATACCTCCCACTGTACAGTAACCATCACACGCCGACATAACTCCCACTGTACAGTAACCATCACGGTCTGACATACCTCCCAATGTACAGTAACCATCACGGCCCGACATACCTCGCACTGTACATTAACCATCACTACCCGAAATACCTCCCACTGTACAGTAACCATCACAACCCGACATACCTCCCACTGTACAGTAACCATCATGGCACGACATACCTCCCACGGTACAGTAACCATCTCGGTCTGACATACCTCCCTCTGAACAGTAACCATCACACCCCGACATACCTCCCACTGTACAGTAACCATCACACCCCGACATACCACCCACTGTACAGTAACCATCACGGCCCGACATACCTCCCACTGTACAGTAACGATCCCGGCCCGACATACCTCCCACTGTACAGTAACCATCACGGTCTGACATACCTCCCACTGTACAGTAACCATCACGGCCCGACATTCCTCCCACGGTACAGTAACCATCACGGCCCGACATACCTCCCACTGTACAGTAACCATCGCAGCCCGACATACCTCCCATTGTACAGTAACCAACGCGCGCCGACATACCTCCCACTGTACAGTAACCATCACGGTCTGACATACCTCCCACTGTACAGAAACCATCACACCCCGACATAGCTCCCACTGTACAGTAACCATCACACCGCGACATCCCCCCCACTGTACAGTAACCTTCATACCCCGACATACCTCCCACTGTACAGTAACCATCACGGTCTGACATACCTCCCACTGTACAGTAACCATCACACCCCGACATACCTCCCACTGTACAGTAACCATCACACCACGACATACCTCCCACTGTACACTAACCATCACGGCCCGACATAAGTCCCACTGTACAGTAACCATCACAAACCGACATACCTCCCATTGTACAGTAACCAACACACGCCGACATACCTCCCACTGTACAGTAACCATCACACCCCTGACACACCTCCCACTCGACTGTAACCAACACACCCAGACATACCCCCCACTGTACAGTAACAATCACGGTCTGACATACCTCCCACTGTACAGTAACCGTCACACCCCGACATACCTCCCACTGTACAGTAACCGTCACGATCCGACACACCTCCCACTGTACAGTAACCATCACACCCCGACATACCTCTCACTGTACAGTAACCATCACGGCCCGACATACCTCCCACTGTACAGTAACCATCACACCCCGACATACCTCCCACTGAACAGTAACCATCGCGGCCCGACATACCTCCCACTGTACAGTAACCATCACACCCCGACATACCTCCCACTGTACAGTAACCATCGCACCCCGACATACCTCACACTGTACAGTAACCATGACGGCCCGACATACCTCCCACTGTACAGTAATCATCACGGCCCGACATATCTCCCACTGTACAGTAACCATCACACCCCGACATACCTCCCACTGTACAGTAACCATCACGCTCCGACATACCTCCCACTGTACAGTATCCGTCACGATCCGACATACCTCCCACTGTACAGTAACCATCACAACCCGACATACCTCACACTGTCCAGTAACCATCACGGTCCGACATATCTCCCACTGTACAGTAACCATCACACCCCGACATACCTCACACTGTCCAGTAACCATCACGCTCCGACATACCTCCCACTGTACAGTAACCGTCACGATCCGACATACCTCACACTGTACAGTAACCATCACACCCCGACATACCTCACAACGTACAGTAACCATCACACCCCGACATACCTCCCACTGTACAGTATCCATCACACCCCGACATACCTCACACTGTACAGTAACCATCATGGTTCTACATACATGCCACTGTACAGTAACCATCACGATCCGACATAACTCCCACTGTACAGTAACCATCACCGCCCGACATACCTCCCACTGTAAAGTAACCGTCACGATCCAACATACCTCACACTGTACAGTAACCATAACACCCCGACATACCTCACACTGTACAGTAACCCTCACGGTCCGACATACCTCCCACTGTACAGTAACCATCACACCCAGACAAACTTCCCACTGCATAGTAACCATCACGGCCTGATATACCTCCCACTGTACAGTAAGCATCACAAACCGACATACCTCCCACTGTACAGGCACCATCACGACCCAACATACCTCACACTGTACAGTAACCAACACACCCCGACATACCTCCCATTGTACAGTAACCATCACACCCCGACATACCTCCCATTGTACAGTAACCATCACACCCCTGACACACCTCCCACTCTACTGTAACCAACACACCCAGACATACCCCCCACTGTACAGTAACCGTCACGATCCGACATACCTCCCACTGTACTGTAACCGTCACACCCCGACATACCTCCCACTGTACAGTAACCGTCACGATCCGACATACCTCCCACTGTACAGGAACCATCACACCCCGACATACCTCCCACTGTACAGTAACCAACACACCCCGACATACCTCCCACTGTACAGTAACCATCACACCCCGACATACCTCCCACTGAACAGTAACCATCACGGCCCGACATACCTCCCACTGTACAGTAACCATCACACCCCGACATACCTCCCACTGTACAGTAACCATCGCACCCCGACATACCCACCACTGTACAGTAACCATCACGGTTTGACATACCTTCGACTGTACAGTAACCATCAGGGCCCGACATACCTCCCACTGTACAGTAACCATCACACCCCGACATACCTCCCACTGTGCAGTAACCATCACGGCCCAACATACCTCCCACTGTACAGTAACCATCACACCCCGACATACCTCCCACTGTACAGTAACCATCACACCCCGACATACCTCCCACTGTACAGTAACCATCACACCCCGACATACCTCCCACTGTGCAGTAACCATCACGGCCCAACATACCTCCCACTGTACAGTAACCATCACACCCCGACATACCTCCCACTGTACAGTAACCATCACGGCCCGACATACCTCCCACTGTACAGTATCCATCACACCCCGACATACCTCACACTGTACAGTAACCAACACACCCCGACATACCTCCCATTGTACAGTAACCAACACACCCCGCCATACCTCCCACTGTACAGTAACCATCACCGCCCGACATACCTCCCACTGTAAAGTAACCGTCACGATCCAACATACCTCACACTGTACAGTAACAATAACACCCCGACATACCTCACACTGTACAGTAACCCTCACGGTCCGACATACCTCCCACTGTACAGTAACCATCACACCCAGAAATACATCCCACTGTATAGTAACCATCACGTCCTGATATACCTCCCACTGTACAGTAAGCATCACAAACCGACATACCTCCCACTGTACAGTAACCAACACACCCAGACATACCTCCCACTGTACTGTAACCGTCACACCCCGACATACCTCCCACTGTACAGTAACCGTCACGATCCGACATACCTCCCACTGTACAGGAACCATCACACCACGACATACCTCCCACTGTACAGTAACCAACACACCCCGACATACCTCCCACTGTACAGTAACCATCACACCCCGACATACCTCCCACTGAACAGTAACCATCACGGCCCAACATACCTCCCACTGTACAGTAACCATCACACCCCGACATACCTCCCACAGTACAGTAACCATCGCACCGCGACATACCTCCCACTGTACAGTAACCATCACGGCCCGACATACCTCCCACTGTACAGTAACCATCACGGCCCGACATATCTCCCACTGTACAGTAACCATCACACACCGACATACCTCCCACTGTACAGTAACCATCACGCTCCGACATACCTCCCACTGTACAGTAAGCGTCACGATCCGACATACCTCCCACTGTACAGTAACCATCACGGCCCGACATACCTCCCACTGTACAGTAACCATCACACCCCGACATACCTCACACTGTCCAGTAACCATCACGCTCCGACATACCTCCCACTGTACAGTAACCGTCACGATCCGACATACCTCCCACTGTACAGTAACCATCACAACCCGACATACCTCACACTGTACAGTAACCATCACGGTCCGACATATCTCCCACTGTACAGTAACCATCACATCCCGACATACCTCCCACTGTACAGTAACCATCACACCCCGACATACCTCCCACTGTACAGTAACCATCACGGTCTGACATACCTCCGACTGTACAGTAACCATCACGGCCCGACATACCCCCCACTGTACAGTATCCATCACACCCCGACATACCTCCCACTGTACAGTAACCATCACGGCGCGACATACCTCAAACTGTACAGTAACCATTACACCCCGACATACCTCACACTGTACAGTAACCATCATGGTCCGACATACCTCCCACTGTGCAGTAGCCATCACGGCCCAACATACCTCCCACTGTACAGTAACCATCACACTCCGACATACCTCCCACTGTACAGTAACCATCACGGCCCGACATACCTCCCACTGTACAGTAACCATCACACCCCGACATACCTCCCACTGTACAGTAACCGTCACGATCCGACATACCTCACACTGTACAGTAACCATAAAACCCCGACATACCTCACACTGTACAGTAACCCTCACAGTCCTACATACCTCCCACTGTACAGTAACCATCACACCCAGACATACCTCTCACTGTATAGTAACCATCACGGCCAGATATACCTCCCACTGTACAGTAACCATCACAACCCGACATACCTCCCACTGTACAGGCACCATCACGACCCAACGTACGTCCCACTGTACAGTAACCAACACACCCCGACATACCTCCCACTGCACAGTAACCATCACACCCCTGACACACCTCCCAATCCACTGTAACCAACACACCCCGACATGCGTCCCACTGTACAGTAACCATCACGGTCTGACATACCTCCCACTGTACAGTAACCGTCATGATCCGACATACCTCCCACTGTACAGTAACCGTCACACACCGACATACCTGCCACCGTACAGTAACCGTCACGATCCGACATCCCTCCCACTGTACAGTAACCATCACACCCCGACATACCTCCCACTGTACAGTAACCATTACACCCCGACATTCCTCCCACTGAACAGTAACCATCACGGCCCGACATACCTCCCACTGTACAGTAACCATCACACCCCGACATACCTCCCACTGTACAGTAACCATCACACACCGACATACCTCCCACTGTACAGTAACCATCACGGTCTGACATACCTCCCACTGTACAGTAACCATCACACGCCGACATACCTCCCACTGTACAGTAACCATCACGGTCTGACATACCTCCCACTGTACAGTAACCATCACGGCCCGACATACCTCGCACTGTACATTAACCATCACTACCCGAAATACCTCCCACTGTACAGTAACCATCACGGCCCGACATACCTCACACTGTACATTAACCATCACAACCCGACATACCTCCCACTGTACAGTAACCATCATGGCACGACATACCTCCCACGGTACAGAAACCATCTCGGTCTGACATACCTCCCTCTGAACAGTAACCATCACACCCCGACATACCTCCCACTGTACAGTAACCATCACACCCCGACATACCACCCACTGTACAGTAACCATCACGGCCCGACATACCTCCCACTGTACAGTAACGATCACGGCCCGACATACCTCCCACTGTACAGTAACAATCACGGCCCGACATACCTCTCACGGTACAGGAACCATCACGGTCTGACATACCTCCCACTGTACAGTAACAATCACGGCCCGACATACCTCCCACTGTACAGTAACCATCACGGTCTGACATACCTCCCACTGTACAGTAACAATCACGGCCCGACATACCTCTCACGGTACAGGAACCATCACGGCCCGAAATACCTTCCACTGTACAGTAACCATCACAGCCCGACATACCTCCCATTGTACAGTAACCAACGCGCTCCGACATACCTCCCACTGTACAGTAACCATCACGGTCTGACATACCTCCCACTGTACAGTAACCATCACACCCCGACATTCCTCCCACTGTACAGTAACCATCACACCCCGACATACCTCCCACTGTACAGAAATCATCACACCCCGACATACCTCCCACTGTACAGTAACCATTACACCCCGACATACCTCCCACTGTACAGTAACCATTACACCCCGACATACCTCCCACTGTACAGTAACCATCACAGCCCGACATACCTCCCATTGTACAGTAACCAACGCGCTCCGACATACCTCCCACTGTACTGTAACCATCATACCCCGACATACCTCCCACTGTACAGTAACCATTACACCCCGACATACCTCCCACTGTACAGTAACCATCACACCCCGACATACCTCCCACTGTACAGTAACCATCACACCACGACATACCTCCCACTGTACACTAACCATCACGGCCCGACATACCCCCCACTGTACAGTAACCATCACAAACCGACATACCTCCCATTGTACAGTAACCAACACACGCCGACATACACCCCACTGTACAGTAACAATCACGGTCTGACATACCTCCCACTGTACAGTAACCGTCACGATCCGACATACCTCCCACTGTACAGTAACCGTCACGATCCGACATACCTCCCACTGTACAGTAACCATCACACCCCGACATACATCTCACTGTACAGTAACCATCACGGCCCGACATACCTCCCACTGTACAGTAACCATCACACCCCGACATACCTCCCACTGAACAGTAACCATCACGGTCCGACATACCTCCCACTGTACAGTAACCATCACACCCCGACATACCTCCCACTGTACAGTAACCATCGCACCCCGACATACCTCCCACTGTACAGTAACCATGACGGCACGACATACCTCCCACTGTACAGTAATCATCACGTCCCGACATATCTCCCACTGTACAGTAACCATCACACCCCGACATACCTCCCACTGTACAGTAACCGTCACGATCCGACATACCTCCCACTGTACAGTAACCGTCACGATCCGACATATCTCCCACTGTACAGTAACCATCACGCTCCGACATACCTCCCACTGTACAGTAACCGTCACGATCCGACATACCTCCCACTGTACAGTAACCATCACGGCCCGACATACCTCCCACTGTACAGTCACCATCACACCCCGACATACCTCACACTGTCCAGTAACCATCACGGTCCGACATATCTCCCACTGTACAGTAACCATCACACCCCGACATACCTCACACTGTCCAGTAACCATCACGCTCCGACATACCTCCCACTGTACAGTAACCGTCACGATCCGACATATCTCCCACTGTACAGTAACCATCAAACCCCGACATACCTCCCACTGTACAGTCACCATCACGACCCGACATACCTCCCACTGTGCAGTAACCGTCACGATCCGACATACCTCACACTGTACAGTAACCATCGCGTCCCGACATACCTCCCACTGTACAGTAACCATTACACCCCGACATACCTCCCACTGTCCAGTTACCATCACACACCGACATACCTCCCACTGTACAGTAACCATCACGGTCTGACATACCTCCGACTGTACAGTAACCATCACGGCCCGACATACCTCCCACTGTACAGTAACCATCATACCCCGACATTCCTCCCACTGTACAGTAACCATCACGGCCCGACATACCTCAAACTGTACAGTAACCATCACACCCCGACATACCTCACACTGTACAGTAAACATTATGGACCGACATACCTCCCACTGTGCAGTAACCATCATTGCCCAACATACCTCCCACTGCACAGTAACCATCACACCCCGACATACCTCCCACTGTACAGTAACCATCACGGCCCGACATACCTCCCACTGTACAGTAACCATCACACCCCGACATACCTCACACTGTACAGTAACCATCATGGTCCGACATACCTCCCACTGTACAGTAACCATCACGATCCGACATACCTCCCACTGTACAGTAACCATCACGGCCCGACATACCTCCCACTGTACAGAAACCGTCACGATCCGACATACCTCACACTGTACAGTAACCATAACACCCCGACATACCTCACACTGCACAGTAACCCTCACAGTCCGACTTACCTCCCACTGTACAGTAACCATCACACCCAGACATACCTCCCACTGTATAGTAACCATCACGGCCTGATATACCTCCCACTGTACAGTAACCATCACAACCCGACATACCTCCCACTGTACAGGCACCATCACGACCCAACATACCTCCCACTGTACAGCAACCAACACACCCCGACATACCTCCCATTGTACAGTAACCAACACACCCCGACATACCTCCCACTGTACAGTAACCATCACACCCCTGACACACCTCCCACTCTACTGTAACCAACACTCCCCGACATGCGTCCCACTGTACAGTAACCATCACGGTCTGACATACCTCCCACTGTACAGTTACCATCACGGCCCGACATACCTCCCACTGTACAGTAACCATCAGACCCCGACATACCTACCACTGTACAGTAACCATCACGGTCTGACATGCCTCCCACTGTACAGTAACCATCACTGCCCGACATACCACCCTCTGTACAGTAACCATCACACCCCGACATATCTCCCACTGTACAGTAACCATCACACCCCGACATACCCCCCACTGTACAGTAACCATCACACCCCGACATACCTCCCACTGTACAGTAACCATCACACCCCGACATACCTCCCACTGTACAGTAACCATCACGGTCTGACATACCTCCCACTGTACAGTACCCATCACGGTCTGACATACCTCCCACTGTACAGTAACCATCACACCCCGACATACCTCCCACTCTACAGTAACCATCACGGCCCGACATACCTCCCATTGTACAGTAACCAACACGCCCCGACATACCTCCCACTGTACAGTAACCATCACGGTCTGACATACCTCCCACCGTACAGTAACCATCACACCCCGACATACCTCCCACTCTACAGTAACCATCACACACCGACATACCTCTCACTGTACAGTAACCATCACGGCCCGACATACCTCCCACTGTACAGTAACCATCACACCCCGACATACCTCCCACTGAACAGTAACCATCACGGTCCGACATACCTCCCACTGTACAGTAACCATCACACCCCGACATACCTCCCACTGTACAGTAACCATCGCACCCCGACATACCTCCCACTGTACAGTAACCATGACGGCCCGACATACCTCCCACTGTACAGTAATCATCACGGCCCGACATATCTCCCACTGTACAGTAAACATCACACCCCGACATACCTCCCACTGTACAGTAACCATCACGCTCCGACATACCTCCCACTGTACAGTAACCGTCACGGTCCGACATACCTCCCACTGTACAGTAACCATCACGGCCCGACATACCTCCCACTGTACAGTCACCATCACACCCCGACATACCTCACACTGTCCAGTAACCATCACGGTCCGACATATCTCCCACTGTACAGTAACCATCACACCACGACATACCTCACACTGTCCAGTAACCATCACGCTCCGACATACATCCCACTGTACAGTAACCGTCACGATCCGACATATCTCCCACTGTACAGTAACCATCACACCCCGACATACCTCCCACTGTACAGTCACCATCACGACCCGACATAACTCCCACTGTGCAGTAACCGTCACGATCCGACATACCTCACACTGTACAGTAACCATCGCGTCCCGACATACCTGCCACTGTACAGTAACCATTACACCCCGACATACCTCCCACTGTCCAGTAACCATCACACACCGACATACCTCACACTGTACAGTAACCATAACACCCCGACATACCTCACACTGCACAGTAACCCTCACAGTCCGACACACCTCCCACTGTACAGTAACCATCACACCCAGACATACCTCCCACTGTATAGTAACCATCACGGCCTGATATACCTCCCACTGTACAGTAACCATCACAACCCGACATACCTCCCACTGTACAGGCACCATCACGACCCAACATACCTCCCACTGTACAGTAATCAACACACCCCGACATACCTCCCATTGTACAGTAACCAACACACCCCGACATACCTCCCACTGTACAGTAACCATCACACCCCTGACACACCTCCCACTGTACTGTAACCAACACTCCCCGACATGCGTCCCACTGTACAGTAACCATCACGGTCTGACATACCTCCCACTGTACAGTAACCATCACAGCCCGACATACCTCCCACTGTACAGTAACCATCAGACCCCGACATACCTACCACTGTACAGTAACCATCACGGTCTGACATACCTCCCACTGTACAGTAACCATCACGGCCCGTCATACCTCCCACTGTACAGTAACCATCACGGCCCGACATACCTCCCACTGTACAGTAACCATCACAGCCCGACATACCTCCCATTGTACAGTAACCAACACGCCCCGACATACCTCCCACTGTACAGTAACCATCACGGTCTGACATACCTCCCACTGTACAGTAACCATCACACCCCGACATACCTCCCACTCTACAGTAACCATCACACACCGACATACCTCCCACTGTACAGTAACCATCACACCCCGACATACCTCCCACTGTACAGTAATCATCACGGCCCGACATACCTCCCAATGTACAGTAACGGTCACGATCCGACATACCTCACACTGTACAGTAACCATAACACCCCGACATACCTCACACTGCACAGTAACCCTCACAGTCCGACATACCTCCCACTGTACAGTAACCATCACACCCCTGACACACCTCCCACTCTACTGTAACCAACACTCCCCGACATGCGTCCCACTGTACAGTAACCATCACGGCCCGACATACCTCCCACTGTATAGTAACCATCACGGCCTGATATACCTCCCACTGTACAGTAACCATCACAACCCGACATACCTCCCACTGTACAGGCACGATCACGACCCAACATACCTCCCACTGTACAGTAACCATCACACCCCGACATACCTAACACTGTACAGTAACCATCACGGTCTGACATACCTCCCACTGTACAGTAACCATCACGGCCCGACATACCTCCCACTGTACAATAACCATCACACCCCGACATACCTCCCACTGTACAGTAACCATCACACCCCGACATACCCCCCACTGTACAGGCACCATCACGACCCAACATACTTCCCACTGTACAGTAATCAACACACCCCGACATACCTCCCATTGTACAGTAACCAACACACCCCGACATACCTCCCACTGTACAGTAACCATCACACCCCTGACACACCTCCCACTCTACTGTAACCAACACTCCCCGACATGCGTCCCAATGTACAGTAACCATCACGGCCCGACATACCTCCCTCTGTATAGTAACCATCACGGCCTGATATACCTCCCACTGTACAGTAACCATCACAACCCGACATACCTCCCACTGTACAGGCACGATCACGACCCAACATACCTCCCACTGTACAGTAATCAACACACCCCGACATACCTCCCATTGTACAGTAACCAACACACCCCGACATACCTCCCACTGTACAGTAACCATCACACCCCTGACACACCTCCCACTCTACTGTAACCAACACTCCCAAACATGCGTCCCACTGTACAGTAACCATCACGGTCTGACATACCTCCCACTGTACAGTAACCATCACGGCCCGACATACCTCCCACTGTACAGTAACCATCAGACCCCGACATACCTACCACTGTACAGTAACCATCACGGTCTGACATGCCTCCCACTGTACAGTAACCATCACTGCCCGACATACCACCCACTGTACAGTAACCATCACACCCCGACATATCTCCCACTGTACAGTAACCATCACACCCCGACATACCCCCCACTGTACAGTAACCATCACACCACGACATACCTCCCACTGTACAGTCACCATCACACCCCGACATACCTCCCACTGTACAGTAACCATCACGGTCTGACATACCTCCCACTGTACAGTAACCATCACACGCCGACATACCTCCCACTGTACAGTAACCATCACGGTCTGACATACCTCCCACTGTACAGTAACCATTACGGCCCGACATACCTCGCACTGTACAATAACCATCACTACCCGAAATACCTCCCACTGTACAGTAACTATCACGGCCCGACATACCTCACACTGTACATTAACCATCACAACCCGACATACCTCCCACTGTACAGTAACCATCGTGGCAGGACATACCTCCCACGGTACAGTAACCATCTCGGTCTGACATACCTCCCTCTGTACAGTAACCATCACACCCAGACATACCTCCCACTGTACAGTAACCATCACACCCCGACATACCACCCACTGTACAGTAACCATCACGGCCCGACATACCTCCCACTGTACAGTAACGATCACGGCCCGACATACATCCCACTGTACAGTAACCATCACGGTCTGACATACCTCCCACTGTACAGTAATCATCACGGCCCGTCACACCTCCCACTGTACAGTAACCATCACGGCCCGACATACCTCCCACTGTACAGTAACCATCACAGCCTGACATACCTCCCATTGTACAGTAACCAACACGCCCTGACATACCTCCCACTGTACAGTAACCATCACGGTCTGACATACCTCCCACTGTACAGTAACCATCACACCCCGACATACCTCCCACTCCACAGTAACCATCACACACCGACATACCTCCCACTGTACAGTAACCATCACACCCCGACATACCTCCCACTGTACAGTAACCATCACACCCCGACATACCTCCCACTGTACAGTAACCATCACGGTCCAACATATCTCCCACTGTACAGTAACCGTCACGATCCGACATACCTACCACTGTACAGTAACCATCACAACCCGACATACCTCCCACTGTACAGTCACCATCACGACCCGACATACCTCCCACTGTACAGTAACCATCACACCCCTGACACACCTCCCACTCTACTGTAACCAACACACCACGACATACCTCCCACTGTACAGTCACCATCACACCCCGACATACCTCCCACTGTACAGTAACCATCACTGTCTGACATACCTCCCACTGTACAGTAACCATCACACGCCGACATACCTCCCACTGTACAGTAACCATCACGGTCTGACATACCTCCCACTGTACAGTAACCATCACGGCCCGACATACCTCGCACTGTACAATAACCATCACTACCCGAAATACCTCCCACTGTACAGTAACTATCACGGCCCGACATACCTCCCACTGTGCAGTAACCATCACGGCCCGACATACCTCCCACTGTACAGTAACCATCACGGTCCAACATACCTACCACTGTACAGTAACCATCACAACCCGACATACCTCCCACTGTACAGTCACCATCACGACCCGACATACCTCCCACTGTACAGTAACCATCACACCCCTGACACACCTCCCATTGACAGTAACCAACACACCCCGACATGCGTCCCACTGTACAGTAACCATCACGGTCTGACATACATCCCACTGTACAGTAACCATCACACCCCGACATACCTCCCACTGTACAGTGACCATCACGGCCCGACATACCTCCCACTGTACACTAACCGTCACGATCCGACATACCTCCAACTGTACAGTAAACATCACACCCCGACATACCTCCCATTGTACAATAACCATCACACTCCGACATACCTCCCACTGTACAGTAACCATCACACCCCGACATACCTCCCACTGTATAGTAACCATCACGGCCTGATATACCTCCCACTGTACAGTAACCATCACAACCCGACATACCTCCCACTGTACAGGCACCATCACGACCCAACATACCTCCCACTGTACAGTAATCAACACACCCCGACATACCTCCCATTGTACAGTAACCAACACACCCCGACATACCTCCCACTGTACAGTAACCATCACACCCCTGACACACCTCCCACTGTACTGTAACCAACACTCCCCGACATGCGTCCCACTGTACAGTAACCATCACGGTCTGACATACCTCCCACTGTACAGTAACCATCACAGCCCGACATACCTCCCACTGTACAGTAACCATCAGACCCCGACATACCTACCACTGTACAGTAACCATCACGGTCTGACATACCTCCCACTGTACAGTAACGATCACGGCCCGTCATACCTCCCACTGTACAGTAACCATCACGGCCCGACATACCTCCCACTGTACAGTAACCATCACAGCCCGACATACCTCCCATTGTACAGTAACCAACACGCCCCGACATACCTCCCACTGTACAGTAACCATCACGGTCTGACATACCTCCCACTGTACAGTAACCATCACACCCCGACATACCTCCCACTCTACAGTAACCATCACACACCGACATACCTCCCACTGTACAGTAACCATCACACCCCGACATACCTCCCACTGTACAGTAACCATCACGGCCCGACATACCTCCCAATGTACAGTAACGGTCACGATCCGACATACCTCACACTGTACAGTAACCATAACACCCCGACATACCTCACACTGCACAGTAACCCTCACAGTCCGACATACCTCCCACTGTACAGTAACCATCACACCCCTGACACACCTCCCACTCTACTGTAACCAACACTACCCGACATGCGTCCCACTGTACAGTAACCATCACGGCCCGACATACCTCCCACTGTATAGTAACCATCACGGCCTGATATACCTCCCACTGTACAGTAACCATCACAACCCGACATACCTCCCACTGTACAGGCACGATCACGACCCAACATACCTCCCACTGTACAGTAACCATCACACCCCGACATACCTAACACTGTACAGTAACCATCACGGTCTGACATACCTCCCACTGTACAGTAACCATCACGGCCCGACATACCTCCCACTGTACAATAACCATCACACCCCGACATACCTCCCACTGTACAGTAACCATCACACCCCGACATACCCCCCACTGTACAGGCACCATCACGACCCAACATACTTCCCACTGTACAGTAATCAACACACCCCGACATACCTCCCATTGTACAGTAACCAACACACCCCGACATACCTCCCACTGTACAGTAACCATCACACCCCTGACACACCTCCCACTCTACTGTAACCAACACTCCCCGACATGCGTCCCAATGTACAGTAACCATCACGGCCCGACATACCTCCCACTGTATAGTAACCATCACGGCCTGATATACCTCCCACTGTACAGTAACCATCACAACCCGACATACCTCCCACTGTACAGGCACGATCACGACCCAACATACCTCCCACTGTACAGTAATCAACACACCCCGACATACCTCCCATTGTACAGTAACCAACACACCCCGACATACCTCCCACTGTACAGTAACCATCACACCCCTGACACACCTCCCACTCTACTGTAACCAACACTCCCAAACATGCGTCCCACTGTACAGTAACCATCACGGTCTGACATACCTCCCACTGTACAGTAACCATCACGGCCCGACATACCTCCCACTGTACAGTAACCATCAGACCCCGACATACCTACCACTGTACAGTAACCATCACGGTCTGACATGCCTCCCACTGTACAGTAACCATCACTGCCCGACATACCACCCACTGTACAGTAACCATCACACCCCGACATATCTCCCACTGTACAGTAACCATCACACCCCGACATACCCCCCACTGTACAGTAACCATCACACCACGACATACCTCCCACTGTACAGTCACCATCACACCCCGACATACCTCCCACTGTACAGTAACCATCACGGTCTGACATACCTCCCACTGTACAGTAACCATCACACGCCGACATACCTCCCACTGTACAGTAACCATCACGGTCTGACATACCTCCCACTGTACAGTAACCATTACGGCCCGACATACCTCGCACTGTACAATAACCATCACTACCCGAAATACCTCCCACTGTACAGTAACTATCACGGCCCGACATACCTCACACTGTACATTAACCATCACAACCCGACATACCTCCCACTGTACAGTAACCATCGTGGCAGGACATACCTCCCACGGTACAGTAACCATCTCGGTCTGACATACCTCCCTCTGTACAGTAACCATCACACCCAGACATACCTCCCACTGTACAGTAACCATCACACCCCGACATACCACCCACTGTACAGTAACCATCACGGCCCGACATACCTCACACTGTACAGTAACGATCACGGCCCGACATACCTCCGACTGTACAGTAATCATCACGGCCCGTCACACCTCCCACTGTACAGTAACCATCACGGCCCGACATACCTCCCACTGTACAGTAACCATCACGGTCTGACATACCTCCCACTGTACAGTAATCATCACGGCCCGTCACACCTCCCACTGTACAGTAACCATCACGGCCCGACATACCTCCCACTGTACAGTAACCATCACAGCCTGACATACCTCCCATTGTACAGTAACCAACACGCCCTGACATACCTCCCACTGTACAGTAACCATCACGGTCTGACATACCTCCCACTGTACAGTAACCATCACACCCCGACATACCTCCCACTCCACAGTAACCATCACACACCGACATACCTCCCACTGTACAGTAACCATCACACCCCGACATACCTCCCACTGTACAGTAACGATCACGGCCCGACATACCTCCGACTGTACAGTAATCATCACGGCCCGTCACACCTCCCACTGTACAGTAATCATCACGGCCCGACATACCTCCCACTGTACAGTAACCATCACGGTCTGACATACCTCCCACTGTACAGTAATCATCACGGCCCGTCACACCTCCCACTGTACAGTAACCATCACGGCCCGACATACCTCCCACTGTACAGTAACCATCACAGCCTGACATACCTCCCATTGTACAGTAACCAACACGCCCTGACATACCTCCCACTGTACAGTAACCATCACGGTCTGACATACCTCCCACTGTACAGTAACCATCACACCCCGACATACCTCCCACTCCACAGTAACCATCACACACCGACATACCTCCCACTGTACAGTAACCATCACACCCCGACATACCTCCCACTGTACAGTAACCATCACACCCCGACATACCTCCCACTGTACAGTAACCATCACGGTCCAACATATCTCCCACTGTACAGTAACCGTCACGATCCGACATACCTACCACTGTACAGTAACCATCACAACCCGACATACCTCCCACTGTACAGTCACCATCACGACCCGACATACCTCCCACTGTACAGTAACCATCACACCCCTGACACACCTCCCACTCTACTGTAACCAACACACCACGACATACCTCCCACTGTACAGTCACCATCACACCCCGACATACCTCCCACTGTACAGTAACCATCACTGTCTGACATACCTCCCACTGTACAGTAACCATCACACGCCGACATACCTCCCACTGTACAGTAACCATCACGGTCTGACATACCTCCCACTGTACAGTAACCATCACGGCCCGACATACCTCGCACTGTACAATAACCATCACTACCCGAAATACCTCCCACTGTACAGTAACTATCACGGCCCGACATACCTCCCACTGTGCAGTAACCATCACGGCCCGACATACCTCCCACTGTACAGTAACCATCACGGTCCAACATACCTCCCACTGTACAGTAACCGTCACGATCCGACATACCTACCACTGTACAGTAACCATCACAACCCGACATACCTCCCACTGTACAGTCACCATCACGACCCGACATACCTCCCACTGTACAGTAACCATCACACCCCTGACACACCTCCCATTGACAGTAACCAACACACCCCGACATGCGTCCCACTGTACAGTAACCATCACGGTCTGACATACATCCCACTGTACAGTAACCATCACACCCCGACATACCTCCCACTGTACAGTGACCATCACGGCCCGACATACCTCCCACTGTACAGTAACCGTCACGATCCGACATACCTCCTACTGTACAGTAACCATCACACCCCGACATACCTCCCATTGTACAGTAACCAACACACCCCGACATACCTCCCACTGTACAGTAACCATCACACCCCTGACACACCTCCCACTCTACTGTAACCAACACTCCCCGACATGCGTCCCAATGTACAGTAACCATCACGGCCCGACATACCTCCCACTGTATAGTAACCATCACGGCCTGATATACCTCCCACTGTACAGTAACCATCACAACCCGACATACCTCCCACTGTACAGGCACGATCACGACCCAACATACCTCCCACTGTACAGTAATCAACACACCCCGACATACCTCCCATTGTACAGTAACCAACACACCCCGACATACCTCCCACTGTACAGTAACCATCACACCCCTGACACACCTCCCACTCTACTGTAACCAACACTCCCAAACATGCGTCCCACTGTACAGTAACCATCACGGCCCGACATACCTCCCACTGTACAGTAACCATCAGACCCCGACATACCTACCACTGTACAGTAACCATCACGGTCTGACATGCCTCCCACTGTACAGTAACCATCACTGCCCGACATACCACCCACTGTACAGTAACCATCACACCCCGACATATCTCCCACTGTACAGTAACCATCACACCCCGACATACCCCCCACTGTACAGTAACCATCACACCACGACATACCTCCCACTGTACAGTCACCATCACACCCCGACATACCTCCCACTGTACAGTAACCATCACGGTCTGACATACCTCCCACTGTACAGTAACCATCACACGCCGACATACCTCCCACTGTACAGTAACCATCACGGTCTGACATACCTCCCACTGTACAGTAACCATTACGGCCCGACATACCTCGCACTGTACAATAACCATCACTACCCGAAATACCTCCCACTGTACAGTAACTATCACGGCCCGACATACCTCACACTGTACATTAACCATCACAACCCGACATGCCTCCCACTGTACAGTAACCATCGTGGCAGGACATACCTCCCACGGTACAGTAACCATCTCGGTCTGACATACCTCCCTCTGTACAGTAACCATCACACCCAGACATACCTCCCACTGTACAGTAACCATCACACCCAGACATACCACCCACTGTACAGTAACCATCACGGCCCGACATACCTCCCACTGTACAGTAACGATCACGGCCCGACATACATCCCACTGTACAGTAACCATCACGGTCTGACATACCTCCCACTGTACAGTAATCATCACGGCCCGTCACACCTCCCACTGTACAGTAACCATCACGGCCCGACATACCTCCCACTGTACAGTAATCATCACAGCCTGACATACCTCCCATTGTACAGTAACCAACACGCCCTGACATACCTCCCACTGTACAGTAACCATCACGGTCTGACATACCTCCCACTGTACAGTAACCATCACACCCCGACATACCTCCCACTCCACAGTAACCATCACACACCGACATACCTCCCACTGTACAGTAACCATCACACCCCGACATACCTCCCACTGTACAGTAACCATCACACCCCGACATACCTCCCACTGTACAGTAACCATCACGGTCCAACATATCTCCCGCTGTACAGTAACCGTCACGATCCGACATACCTACCACTGTACAGTAACCATCACAACCCGACATACCTCCCACTGTACAGTCACCATCACGACCCGACATACCTCCCACTGTACAGTAACCATCACACCCCTGACACACCTCCCACTCTACTGTAACCAACACACCACGACATACCTCCCACTGTACAGTCACCATCACACCCCGACATACCTCCCACTGTACAGTAACCATCACTGTCTGACATACCTCCCACTGTACAGTAACCATCACACGCCGACATACCTCCCACTGTACAGTAACCATCACGGTCTGACATACCTCCCACTGTACAGTAACCATCACGGCCCGACATACCTCGCACTGTACAATAACCATCACTACCCGAAATACCTCCCACTGTACAGTAACTATCACGGCCCGACATACCTCCCACTGTGCAGTAACCATCACGGCCCGACATACCTCCCACTGTACAGTAACCATCACGGTCCAACATACCTACCACTGTACAGTAACCATCACAACCCGACATACCTCCCACTGTACAGTCACCATCACGACCCGACATACCTCCCACTGTACAGTAACCATCACACCCCTGACACACCTCCCATTGACAGTAACCAACACACCCCGACATGCGTCCCACTGTACAGTAACCATCACGGTCTGACATACATCCCACTGTACAGTAACCATCACACCCCGACATACCTCCCACTGTACAGTGACCATCACGGCCCGACATACCTCCCACTGTACACTAACCGTCACGATCCGACATACCTCCTACTGTACAGTAAACATCACACCCCGACATACCTCCCATTGTACAATAACCATCACACTCCGACATACCTCCCACTGTACAGTAACCATCACACCCCGACATACCTCCCACTGTATAGTAACCATCACGGCCTGATATACCTCCCACTGTACAGTAACCATCACAACCCGACATACCTCCCACTGTACAGGCACCATCACGACCCAACATACCTCCCACTGTACAGTAATCAACACACCCCGACATACCTCCCATTGTACAGTAACCAACACACCCCGACATACCTCCCACTGTACAGTAACCATCACACCCCTGACACACCTCCCACTGTACTGTAACCAACACTCCCCGACATGCGTCCCACTGTACAGTAACCATCACGGTCTGACATACCTCCCACTGTACAGTAACCATCACAGCCCGACATACCTCCCACTGTACAGTAACCATCAGACCCCGACATACCTACCACTGTACAGTAACCATCACGGTCTGACATACCTCCCACTGTACAGTAACGATCACGGCCCGTCATACCTCCCACTGTACAGTAACCATCACGGCCCGACATACCTCCCACTGTACAGTAACCATCACAGCCCGACATACCTCCCATTGTACAGTAACCAACACGCCCCGACATACCTCCCACTGTACAGTAACCATCACGGTCTGACATACCTCCCACTGTACAGTAACCATCACACCCCGACATACCTCCCACTCTACAGTAACCATCACACACCGACATACCTCCCACTGTACAGTAACCATCACACCCCGACATACCTCCCACTGTACAGTAACCATCACGGCCCGACATACCTCCCAATGTACAGTAACGGTCACGATCCGACATACCTCACACTGTACAGTAACCATAACACCCCGACATACCTCACACTGCACAGTAACCCTCACAGTCCGACATACCTCCCACTGTACAGTAACCATCACACCCCTGACACACCTCCCACTCTACTGTAACCAACACTCCCCGACATGCGTCCCACTGTACAGTAACCATCACGGCCCGACATACCTCCCACTGTATAGTAACCATCACGGCCTGATATACCTCCCACTGTACAGTAACCATCACAACCCGACATACCTCCCACTGTACAGGCACGATCACGACCCAACATACCTCCCACTGTACAGTAACCATCACACCCCGACATACCTAACACTGTACAGTAACCATCACGGTCTGACATACCTCCCACTGTACAGTAACCATCACGGCCCGACATACCTCCCACTGTACAATAACCATCACACCCCGACATACCTCCCACTGTACAGTAACCATCACACCCCGACATACCCCCCACTGTACAGGCACCATCACGACCCAACATACTTCCAACTGTACAGTAATCAACACACCCCGACATACCTCCCATTGTACAGTAACCAACACACCCCGACATACCTCCCACTGTACAGTAACCATCACACCCCTGACACACCTCCCACTCTACTGTAACCAACACTCCCCGACATGCGTCCCAATGTACAGTAACCATCACGGCCCGACATACCTCCCACTGTATAGTAACCATCACGGCCTGATATACCTCCCACTGTACAGTAACCATCACAACCCGACATACCTCCCACTGTACAGGCACGATCACGACCCAACATACCTCCCACTGTACAGTAATCAACACACCCCGACATACCTCCCATTGTACAGTAACCAACACACCCCGACATACCTCCCACTGTACAGTAACCATCACACCCCTGACACACCTCCCACTCTACTGTAACCAACACTCCCAAACATGCGTCCCACTGTACAGTAACCATCACGGTCTGACATACCTCCCACTGTACAGTAACCATCACGGCCCGACATACCTCCCACTGTACAGTAACCATCAGACCCCGACATACCTACCACTGTACAGTAACCATCACGGTCTGACATGCCTCCCACTGTACAGTAACCATCACTGCCCGACATACCACCCACTGTACAGTAACCATCACACCCCGACATATCTCACACTGTACAGTAACCATCACACCCCGACATACCCCCCACTGTACAGTAACCATCACACCACGACATACCTCCCACTGTACAGTCACCATCACACCCCGACATACCTCCCACTGTACAGTAACCATCACGGTCTGACATACCTCCCACTGTACAGTAACCATCACACGCCGACATACCTCCCACTGTACAGTAACCATCACGGTCTGACATACCTCCCACTGTACAGTAACCATTACGGCCCGACATACCTCGCACTGTACAATAACCATCACTACCCGAAATACCTCCCACTGTACAGTAACTATCACGGCCCGACATACCTCACACTGTACATTAACCATCACAACCCGACATACCTCCCACTGTACAGTAACCATCGTGGCAGGACATACCTCCCACGGTACAGTAACCATCTCGGTCTGACATACCTCCCTCTGTACAGTAACCATCACACCCAGACATACCTCCCACTGTACAGTAACCATCACACCCCGACATACCACCCACTGTACAGTAACCATCACGGCCCGACATACCTCCCACTGTACAGTAACGATCACGGCCCGACATACCTCCGACTGTACAGTAATCATCACGGCCCGTCACACCTCCCACTGTACAGTAACCATCACGGCCCGACATACCTCCCACTGTACAGTAACCATCACGGTCTGACATACCTCCCACTGTACAGTAATCATCACGGCCCGTCACACCTCCCACTGTACAGTAACCATCACGGCCCGACATACCTCCCACTGTACAGTAACCATCACAGCCTGACATACCTCCCATTGTACAGTAACCAACACGCCCTGACATACCTCCCACTGTACAGTAACCATCACGGTCTGACATACCTCCCACTGTACAGTAACCATCACACCCCGACATACCTCCCACTCCACAGTAACCATCACACACCGACATACCTCCCACTGTACAGTAACCATCACACCCCGACATACCTCCCACTGTACAGTAACCATCACACCCCGACATACCTCCCACTGTACAGTAACCATCACGGTCCAACATATCTCCCACTGTACAGTAACCGTCACGATCCGACATACCTACCACTGTACAGTAACCATCACAACCCGACATACCTCCCACTGTACAGTCACCATCACGACCCGACATACCTCCCACTGTACAGTAACCATCACACCCCTGACACACCTCCCACTCTACTGTAACCAACACACCACGACATACCTCCCACTGTACAGTCACCATCACACCCCGACATACCTCCCACTGTACAGTAACCATCACTGTCTGACATACCTCCCACTGTACAGTAACCATCACACGCCGACATACCTCCCACTGTACAGTAACCATCACGGTCTGACATACCTCCCACTGTACAGTAACCATCACGGCCCGACATACCTCGCACTGTACAATAACCATCACTACCCGAAATACCTCCCACTGTACAGTAACTATCACGGCCCGACATACCTCCCACTGTGCAGTAACCATCACGGCCCGACATACCTCCCACTGTACAGTAACCATCACGGTCCAACATACCTCCCACTGTACAGTAACCGTCACGATCCGACATACCTACCACTGTACAGTAACCATCACAACCCGACATACCTCCCACTGTACAGTCACCATCACGACCCGACATACCTCCCACTGTACAGTAACCATCACACCCCTGACACACCTCCCATTGACAGTAACCAACACACCCCGACATGCGTCCCACTGTACAGTAACCATCACGGTCTGACATACATCCCACTGTACAGTAACCATCACACCCCGACATACCTCCCACTGTACAGTGACCATCACGGCCCGACATACCTCCCACTGTACAGTAACCGTCACGATCCGACATACCTCCTACTGTACAGTAAACATCACACCCCGACATACATCCCATTGTACAATAACCATCACACTCCGACATACCTCCCACTGTACAGTAACCATCACACCCCGACATACCTCCCACTGTACAGTAACCATCACGGCCCGACATACCTCCCACTGTACAGTAACCATCACACCCCGACATACCTCCCACTGTACAGTAACCATCACGGTCTGACATACCTCCCACTGTACAGTAACCATCACGGCCCGACATACCTCCCACTGTACAATAACCATCACACCCCGACATACCTCCCACTGTACAGTAACCATCACACCCCGGCATACCCCCCACTGTACAGTAACCATCACACCCCGACATACCTCCCACTGTACAGTAACCATCAAGGTCTGACATACCTCCCATTGTACATTAACCATGACGGCCCGACATACCTCGCACTGTACATTAACCATCACAACCCGAAATACCTCCCACTGTACAGTAACCATCACGGCCCGACATACCTCCCACTGTACAGTAACCATCACGGTCTGACATACCTTCCACTGTACAGTAACCATCACGGCCCGACATACCTCCCACTGTACAGTAACCATCACGGCCCGACATACCTCGCACTGTACATTAACCATCACAACCCGACATCCCTCCCACTGCACAGTAACCAACATGGCACGACATACCTCCCACGGTACAGTAACCATCTCGGTCTGACATACCTCCCAATGTACAGTAACCATCACACCCCGACATACCACCCACTGTACAGTAACCATCACACCCCGACATACCTCCCACTGTACAGCAACCATCACGGCCCGACAGAACTCCCACTGTACATTAACGATCACGGCCCGACATACCTCCCACTGTACAGTAACCATCACACCCCGACATACCTCCCACTGTACAGCAACCATCACGGCCCGACAGAACTCCCACTGTACATTAACGATCACGGTCTGACATACCTCCCACTGTACAGTAACCATCACGGTCCGACATGCCTCCCACTGTACAGTAACCATCACGGCCCGACATACCTCCCACTGTACGGTCACCAACACACCCCGACATACCTCCCACTGTACAGTAACCATCAAACCCCGACATACCTCCCAATGTACAGTAACCATCACGGACCGACATACCTCCCTCTGTACAGTAACCATCACGGCCCGACATACCTCCCATTGTACAGTAACCAACACGCCCCGACATACCTCCCACTGTACAGTAACTATCACGATCTGACATACCTCCCACTGTACAGTAACCATCACACCCCGACATACCTCCCACTGTACAGTAACCATTACACCCCGACATACCTCCCACTGTACAGTAACCATCACGGCCCGATATACCTCCCACTGTAAAGTAACCATCACACACCGACATACCCCCCACTGTATAGTAACCATCACACCCCGACATACCTCCCACTGTACAGTAACCATCACACTCCGACATACCTCCCACTGTACAGTAACCATCACACCCCGACATACCTCCCACTGTACAGTAACCATCAAACCCCGACATACCTCCCAATGTACAGTAACCATCACGGACCGACATACCTCCCACTGTACAGTAACCATCACGGCCCGACATACCTCCCATTGTACAGTAACCAACACGCCCCGACATACCTCCCACTGTACAGTAACTATCACGATCTGACATACCTCCCACTGTACAGTAACCATCACACCCCGACATACCTCCCACTGTACAGTAACCATTACACCCCGACATACCTCCCACTGTACAGTAACCATCACGGCCCGATATACCTCCCACTGTAAAGTAACCATCACACACCGACATACCCCCCACTGTATAGTAACCATCACACCCCGACATACCTCCCACTGTACAGTAACCATCACACTCCGACATACCTCCCACTGTACAGTAACCATCACACCCCGACATACCTCCCACTGTACAGTAACCATCACACCCCGACATACCTCCCACTGTACAGTAACCATCACGGTCCGACATATCTCCCATTGTACAGTAACCATCACACACCGACATACCTCCCACTGTACAGTAACCATCACACCCCGACATACCTCCCACTGTACAGTAACCATCACGATCCGACATACCTCCCACTGTACAGTAACCGTCACGATCCGACATACCTCCCACTGTACAGTAACCATCACACCCCGACATACCGCACACTGTACAGTAACCATCACGGTCCGACATATCTCCCACTTTACTGTAACCATCACACCCCGACATACCTCCCACTGTACAGTCACCATCACGACCCGACATACCTCCCACTGTACAGTAACCGTCACGAACCGACATACCTCCCACTGTACAGTAACCATCACACCCCGACATACCTCACACTGTACAGTAACCATTGCGTCCCGACATACCTCCCACTGTACAGTAACCATCACACCCCGACATACCTCCTACTGTACAGTAACCGTCACTGCCCGACATACCTCCCACTGTACAGTAACCGTCACGATCCGACATACCTCCGACTGTACAGTAACCATCACAACCCGACATTCCTCCCACTGTACAGTCACCAACACGACCCGACATACCTCCCACTGTACAGTAACCAACACACCCCGATATACCTCACATTGGACAGTAACCAACACACCCCGACAGGCATCCCACTGTACAGTAACCATCACACCCAGACATACCTCCCACTGTACAGTAACCATCACGGCCTGACATACCTCCCACTGTACAGTGACCATCACGGCCCGACATACCTCCCACTGTACAGTAACCATCACACCCCGACATAACTCCCATTGTACAGTAACCATCACACCCCGACATACCTCCCACTGTACAGTAACCCTCACGGTCCGACATACCTCCTACTGTACAGTAACCATCACACCCCGACATACCTCCCATTGTACAGTAACCATCACACTCCGACATACCTCCCACTGTACAGTAACCATCACGGCCCGACATACCTCCCACTGTACAGTAACCGTCACGATCCGACATACCTGACACTGTACAGTAACCATCACACCCCGACATACCTCCCACTGTACAGTAACCATCACGGTCTGACACACCTCCCACTGTACAGTAACCATCACGGTCCGACATACCTCCTACTCTACAGTAACCATCACACCCCGACAACCCTCCCAATGTACAGTAACCATCACACCCCGACATAACTCCCACTGTGCAGTAACCATCAAGGCCCGACATACCTCCCACTGTACAGTAACCATCACACCCCGACATACATCCCACCGTACAGTAACCATCACAACCCGACATACCTCCCACTGTACAGTAACCATCACGATCCGACATATCTCCAACTGTACAGTAACTATTACGATCCGACATACCTCACACTGTACAGTAACCATCACACCCCGACATACCTCCTACTGTACAGTACCCATCACGGCCTGATATACCTCCCACTGTACAGTAACCATCACAACCCGACATACCTCCCTCTGTACCGTCACCATCACGACACAACATACCTCCCACTGTATAGTAACCAACACACCTTGACAAACCTCCCATTATACAGTAAACAACACACCCCGACATACCTCCCACTGTACAGTAACCATCACACCCCTGACACACGTCCCACTCTACTGTAACCAACACACCTAGACATACCTCCCACTGTACACTAACCATCACAGTCCGACATACCTCCCACTGTACAGTAACCATCACACCCCGACATCCCTCCCACTGTATAGTAACCATCACACCTCGACATACCTCCCACTGCACAGTAACCATCACGGCCCGACATACCTCCCACTGTACAGTAACCATCACACCCCGACATACCTCCCACTGTACAGGAACCATCACAACCCGACATACCTCCCACTGTACAGTAACCATCACAACCCGACATACCTCCCACTGTACAGTAACCATCACACCCCTGACACACCTCCCACTCTACTGTAACCAACACACACAGACATACCTCCCACTGTACAGTAACCATCACGATCCGACATGCCTCCCAGTGTACAGTAATCATCACGGCCCGACATACCTCCCACTGTACAGTAACCAACACACCCCGACATACCTCCCACTGTACAGTAACCATCACACCTCGACATACCTCCCACTGTACAGTAACCATCACGGACCGACATACCTCCCACTGTACAGTAACCATCACGGCCCGACATACCTCCCATTGTACAGTAACCAACACGCCCCGACATACCTCCCACTGTACAGTAACCATCACAATCTGACATACCTCCCACTGTACAGTAACCATCACACCCCGACATACCTCCCACTGTACAGTAACCATTACACCCCGACATACCTCCCACTGTACAGTAACCATCACACCCCGACACACCTCCCACTGTACAGTTACCATCACGGCCCGACATACCTCCCAATGTACAGTAACCATCACACCCCGACATACCCCCCACTGTACAGTAACCATTACACCCCGACATACCTCACACTGTACAGTAACCATCACACCCCGACATACCTCACACTGTACAGCAACCATCACGGTCCGACATATCTCCCACTGTACAGTAACCATCACACCCCGACATACCTCACACTGTACAGTCACCATCACGACCCGCCATACCTCCCACTGTACAGTAACCGTCACGATCCGACATACCTCCCACTGTACAGTAACCATCGCGTCCCGCCATACCTCCCACTGTACAGTAACCGTCACGATCCGACATACCTCCCACTGTACAGTAACCATCACACCCCGACATACCTCCCATTGTCCAGTAACCATCACACCCCGACATACCTCCTACTGTACAGTAACCGTCACGGCCCGACATACCTGCCACTGTACAGTAACCGTCACGATCCGACATACCTCCGACTGTACAGTAACCACCACAACACGACATTCTTCCCACTGTACAGTCACCATCACGACCCGACATACCTCCCACTGTACAGTAACCAACACACCCCGATATACCTCCCATTGGACAGTAACCAACACACCCCGAAAGGCGTCCCACTGTACAGTAACCATGACGGTCTGACATACCTCCCATTGTACAGTAACCATCACGGCCTCACATACCTCCCACTGTACAGTGACCATCACGGCCCGACATACCTCCCACTGTACAGTAACCATCACACCCCGACATAACACCCATTGTACAGTAACCATCACACCCCGACATACCTCCCACTGTACAGTAACCGTCACGATCCGACATACCTCCCACTGTACAGTAACCATCACACCCCGACATACCTCCCACTGTACAGTAACCGTCACGATCCGACATACCTCCCACTGTACAGTAACCAACACACCCCGATATACCTCCCATTGGACAGTAACCAACACACCCCGACAGGCGTCCCACTGTACACTAACCATCACACCCAGACATACCTCCCACTGTACAGTAACCATCACGGCCTCACATACCTCCCACTGTACAGTGACCATCACGGCCCGACATACCTCCCACTGTACAGTAACCATCACACCCCGACATAACACCCATTGTACAGTAACCATCACACCCCGACATACCTCCCACTGTACAGTAACCGTCACGATCCGACATACCTCCCACTGTACAGTAAGCATCACACCCCGACATACCTCCCACTGTACAGTAACCATCACGGTCCGACATGCCTCCCACTGTACAGTAACCATCACGGCCCGACATACCTCCCACTGTACGGTCACCAACACACCCCGACATACCTCCCACTGTACAGTAACCATCAAACCCCGACATACCTCCCAATGTACAGTAACCATCACGGACCGACATACCTCCCACTGTACAGTAACCATCACGGCCCGACATACCTCCCATTGTACAGTAACCAACACGCCCCGACATACCTCCCACTGTACAGTAACTATCACGGCCCGATATACCTCCCACTGTAAAGTAACCATCACACACCGACATACCCCCCACTGTATAGTAACCATCACACCCCGACATACCTCCCACTGTACAGTAACCATCACACCCCGACATACCTCCCACTGTACAGTAACCATCACACCCCGACATACCTCCAACTGTACAGTAACCATCACACTCCGACATACCTCCCACTGTACAGTAACCATCACGGTCCGACATACCTCCCACTGTAAAGTAACCATCACACACCGACATACCCCCCACTGTATAGTAACCATCACACCCCGACATACCTCCCACTGTACAGTAACCATCACACCCCGACATACCTCCCACTGTATAGTAACCATCACACCCCGACATACCTCCCACTGTACAGTAACCATCACACCCCGACATACCTCCCATTGTACAGTAACCATCACACCCCGACATACCTCACACTGTCCAGTAACCATCACGATCCGACATACCTCCCACTGTACCGTAACCGTCACGATCCGACATACCTCCCACTGTACAGTAACCATCACACCCCGACATACCGCACACTGTACAGTAACCATCACAGTCCGACATATCTCCCACTTTACTGTAACCATCACACCCCGACATACCTCCCACTGTACAGTCACCATCACGACCCGACATACCTCCCACTGTACAGTAACCGTCACGATCCGACATACCTCCCACTGTACAGTAACCATCACACCCCGACATACCTCACACTGTACAGTAACCATTGCGTCCCGACATACCTCCCACTGTACAGTAACCATCACACCCCGACATACCTCCTACTGTACAGTAACCGTCACTGCCCGACATACCTCCCACTGTACAGTAACCGTCACGATCCGACATACCTCCGACTGTACAGTAACCATCACAACCCGACATTCCTCCCACTGTACAGTCACCAACACGACCCGACATACCTCCCACTGTACAGTAACCAACACACCCCGATATACCTCCCATTGGACAGTAACCAACACACCCCGACAGGCATCCCACTGTACAGTAACCATCACACCCAGACATACCTCCCACTGTACAGTAACCATCACGGCCTGACATACCTCCCACTGTACAGTGACCATCACGGCCCGACATACCTCCCACTGTACAGTAACCATCACACCCCGACATAACTCCCATTGTACAGTAACCATCACACTCCGACATACCTCCCACTGTACAGTAACCATCACGGCCCGACATACCTCCCACTGTACAGTAACCGTCACGATCCGACATACCTGACACTGTACAGTAACCATCACACCCCGACATACCTCCCACTGTACAGTAACCATCACGGTCTGACACACCTCCCACTGTACAGTAACCATCACGGTCCGACATACCTCCTACTCTACAGTAACCATCACACCCCGACAACCCTCCCAATGTACAGTAACCATCACACCCCGACATAACTCCCACTGTACAGTAACCATCACGGCCCGACATACCTCCCACTGTACAGTAACCATCACACCCCGACATACATCCCACCGTACAGTAACCATCACAACCCGACATACCTCCCACTGTACAGTAACCATCACGATCCGACATATCTCCAACTGTACAGTAACTATTACGATCCGACATACCTCACACTGTACAGTAACCATCACACCCCGACATACCTCCTACTGTACAGTACCCATCACGGCCTGATATACCTCCCACTGTACAGTAACCATCACAACCCGACATACCTCCCTCTGTACCGTCACCATCACGACACAACATACCTCCCACTGTATAGTAACCAACACACCTTGACAAACCTCCCATTATACAGTAACCATCACACCCCTGACACACGTCCCACTCTACTGTAACCAACACACCTAGACATACCTCCCACTGTACACTAACCATCACAGTCCGACATACCTCCCACTGTACAGTAACCATCACACCCCGACATCCCTCCCACTGTATAGTAACCATCACACCCCGACATACCTCCCACTGCACAGTAACCATCACGGCCCGACATACCTCCCACTGTACAGTAACCATCACACCCCGACATACTTCCCACTGTACAGGAACCATCACAACCCGACATACCTCCCACTGTACAGTAACCATCACAACCCGACATACCTCCCACTGTACAGTAACCATCACACCCCTGACACACCTCCCACTCTACTGTAACCAACACACACAGACATACCTCCCACTGTACAGTAACCATCACGATCCGACATGCCTCCCAGTGTACAGTAATCATCACGGCCCGACATACCTCCCACTGTACAGTAACCAACACACCCCGACATACCTCCCACTGTACAGTAACCATCACACCTCGACATACCTCCCACTGTACAGTAACCATCACGGACCGACATACCTCCCACTGTACAGTAACCATCACGGCCCGACATACCTCCCATTGTGCAGTAACCAACACGCCCCGACATACCTCCCACTGTACAGTAACCATCACGATCTGACATACCTCCCACTGTACAGTAACCATCACACCCCGACATACCTCCCACTGTACAGTAACCATTACACCCCGACATGCCTCCCACTGTACAGTAACCATCACACCCCGACACACCTCCCACTGTACAGTAACCATCACGGCCCGACATACCTCCCAATGTACAGTAACCATCACACCCCGACATACCTCCCACTGTACAGTAACCATTACACCCCGACATACCTCCCACTGTACAGTAACCATCACGATCCGACATACCTCCCACTGTACAGTAACCATCACGATCCGACATGCCTCCCAGTGTACAGTAATCATCACGGCCCGACATACCTCCCACTGTACAGTAACCAACACACCCCGACATACCTCCCACTGTACAGTAACCATCACACCTCGACATACCTCCCACTGTACAGTAACCATCACGGACCGACATACCTCCCACTGTACAGTAACCATCACGGCTGACATACCTCCCATTGTACAGTAACCAACACGCCCCGACATACCTCCCACTGTACAGTAACCATCACGATCTGACATACCTCCCACTGTACAGTAACCATCACACCCCGACATACCTCCCACTGTACAGTAACCATTACACCCCGACATACCTCCCACTGTACAGTAACCATCACACCCCGACCTACCTCCAACTGTACAGTAACCATCACACCCCGACATACCTCCAACTGTACAGTAACCATCACACCCCGACATACCTCCCACTGTACAGTAACCATCACGGACCGACATACCTCCCACTGTACAGTAACCATCACACCCCGACATACCTCCCACTGTACAGTAACCATCACACCCCGACATACCTCCCAATGTACAGTAACCATCACACCCCGACATACCTCCCACTGTACAGTAACCATCACACCCCGAGATACCTCCAACTGTACAGTAACCATCACACCCCGACATACCTCCCACTGTACAGTAACCATCACACCCCGACATACCTCCAACTGTACAGTAACCATCACACCTCGACATACCTCCCACTGTACAGTAACCATCACGGACCGACATACCTCCCACTGTACAGTAACCATTACACCCCGACATACCTCACACTGTACAGTAACCATCACGGTCCGACATATCTCCCACTGTACAGTAACCATCACACCCCGACATACCTCACACTGTCCAGTAACCATCACGATCCGACATACCTCCCACTGTACAGTAACCGTCACGATCCGACATACCTCCCACTGTACAGTAACCATCGCGTCCCGACATACCTCACACTGTACAGCAACCATCACGGTCCGACATATCTCCCACTGTACAGTAACCATCAAACCCCGACATACCTCCCACTGTACAGTAACCATCACACTCCGACATACCTCACACTGTACAGTAACCATCACACCCCGACATACCTCACACTGTACAGCAACCATCACGGTCCGACATATCTCCCACTGTACAGTAACCATCACACCCCGACATACCTCCCACTGTACAGTAACCGTCACGATCCGACATACCTCCCACTGTACAGTAACCATCGCGTCCCGACATACCTCCCACTGTACAGTAACCATCACACCCCGACATACCTCCCATTGTCCAGTAACCATCACACCCCGACATACCTCCTACTGTACAGTAACCGTCACGGCCCGACATACCTGCCACTGTACAGTAACCGTCACGATCCGACATACCTCCGACTGTACAGTAACCACCACAACACGACATTCTTCCCACTGTACAGTCACCATCACGACCCGACATACCTCCCACTGTACAGTAACCGTCACGATCCGACATACCTCCGACTGTACAGTAACCACCACAACACGACATTCTTCCCACTGTACAGTCACCATCACGACCCGACATACCTCCCACTGTACAGTAACCAACACACCCCGATATACCTCCCATTGGACAGTAACCAACACACCACGACAGGCGTCCCACTGTACAGTAACCATCACACCCAGACATACCTCCCACTGTACAGTAACCATCACGGCCTCACATACCTCCCACTGTACAGTGACCATCACGGCCCGACATACCTCCCACTGTACAGTAACCATCACACCCCGACATAACACCCATTGTACAGTAACCATCACACCCCGACATACCTCCCACTGTACAGTAACCGTCACGATCCGACATACCTCCCACTGTACAGTAACCATCACACCCCGACATACCTCCCATTGTACAGTAACCATCACACTCCGACATACCTCCCACTGTACAGTAACCATCACGGCCCGACATACCTCCCACTGTACAGTAACCGTCACGATCCGACATACCTGACACTGTACAGTAACCATCACACCCCGACATACCTCCCACTGTACAGTAACCATCACGGTCTGACATACGTCCCACTGTACAGTAACCATCACTGTCCGACATACCTCCCACTCTACAGTAACCATCACACCCCGACAACCCTCCCACTGTACAGTAACCATCACACCCCGACATACCTCCCACTGTACAGTAACCATCACGTCCCGACATACCTCCCACTGTACAGTAACCATCACGATCCGACATACCTCCCACTGTACAGTAACCATTACGATCCGACATACCTCCTACTGTACAGTAACCACACGGCCTGATATACCTCCCACTGTACAGTAACCATCACAACCCGACATACCTCCCTCTGTACCGTCACCATCACGACCCAACATACCTCCCACTGTATAGTAACCAACACACCCTGACATACCTCCCATTATACAGTAACCAACACACCCCGACATACCTCCCACTGTACAGTAACCATCACTCCCCTGACACACCTCCCACTCTACTGTAACCAACACACCTAGACATACCTCCCACTGTACAGTAACCATCACGGTCCGGCATATCTCCCACTGTACAGTAACCATCACACCCCGACATCCCTCCCACTGTATAGTAACCATCACACCCCGACATACCTCCCACTGTACAGTAACCATCACGGCCCGACATACCTCCCACTGTACAGTAACCATCACACCCCGACATACCTCCCACTGTACAGGAACCATTACAACCCGACATACCTCCCACTGTACAGTAACCATCACAACCCGACACACCTCCCACTGTACAGTAACCATCACACCCCTGACACACCTCCCACTCTACTGTAACCAACACACCCAGACATACCTCCCACTGTACAGTAACCATTACACCCCGACATACCTCCCACTGTACAGTAACCATCACGATCCGACATACCTCCCACTGTACAGTAACCATCACGATCCGACATGCCTCCCAGTGTACAGTAATCATCACGGCCCGACATACCTCCCACTGTACAGTAACCAACACACCCCGACATACCTCCCACTGTACAGTAACCATCACACCTCGACATACCTCCCACTGTACAGTAACCATCACGGACCGACATACCTCCCACTGTACAGTAACCATCACGGCTGACATACCTCCCATTGTACAGTAACCAACACGCCCCGACATACCTCCCACTGTACAGTAACCATCACGATCTGACATACCTCCCACTGTACAGTAACCATCACACCCCGACATACCTCCCACTGTACAGTAACCATTACACCCCGACATACCTCCCACTGTACAGTAACCATCACACCCCGACCTACCTCCAACTGTACAGTAACCATCACACCCCGACATACCTCCAACTGTACAGTAACCATCACACCCCGACATACCTCCCACTGTACAGTAACCATCACGGACCGACATACCTCCCACTGTACAGTAACCATCACACCCCGACATACCTCCCACTGTACAGTAACCATCACACCCCGACATACCTCCCAATGTACAGTAACCATCACACCCCGACATACCTCCCACTGTACAGTAACCATCACACCCCGAGATACCTCCAACTGTACAGTAACCATCACACCCCGACATACCTCCCACTGTACAGTAACCATCACACCCCGACATACCTCCAACTGTACAGTAACCATCACACCTCGACATACCTCCCACTGTACAGTAACCATCACGGACCGACATACCTCCCACTGTACAGTAACCATTACACCCCGACATACCTCACACTGTACAGTAACCATCACGGTCCGACATATCTCCCACTGTACAGTAACCATCACACCCCGACATACCTCACACTGTCCAGTAACCATCACGATCCGACATACCTCCCACTGTACAGTAACCGTCACGATCCGACATACCTCCCACTGTACAGTAACCATCGCGTCCCGACATACCTCACACTGTACAGCAACCATCACGGTCCGACATATCTCCCACTGTACAGTAACCATCACACCCCGACATACCTCCCACTGTACAGTAACCATCACACTCCGACATACCTCACACTGTACAGTAACCATCACACCCCGACATACCTCACACTGTACAGCAACCATCACGGTCCGACATATCTCCCACTGTACAGTAACCATCACACCCCGACATACCTCCCACTGTACAGTAACCGTCACGATCCGACATACCTCCCACTGTACAGTAACCATCGCGTCCCGACATACCTCCCACTGTACAGTAACCATCACACCCCGACATACCTCCCATTGTCCAGTAACCATCACACCCCGACATACCTCCTACTGTACAGTAACCGTCACGGCCCGACATACCTGCCACTGTACAGTAACCGTCACGATCCGACATACCTCCGACTGTACAGTAACCACCACAACACGACATTCTTCCCACTGTACAGTCACCATCACGACCCGACATACCTCCCACTGTACAGTAACCGTCACGATCCGACATACCTCCGACTGTACAGTAACCACAACAACACGACATTCTTCCCACTGTACAGTCACCATCACGACCCGACATACCTCCCACTGTACAGTAACCAACACACCCCGATATACCTCCCATTGGACAGTAACCAACACACCACGACAGGCGTCCCACTGTACAGTAACCATCACACCCAGACATACCTCCCACTGTACAGTAACCATCACGGCCTCACATACCTCCCACTGTACAGTGACCATCACGGCCCGACATACCTCCCACTGTACAGTAACCATCACACCCCGACATAACACCCATTGTACAGTAACCATCACACCCCGACATACCTCCCACTGTACAGTAACCGTCACGATCCGACATACCTCCCACTGTACAGTAACCATCACACCCCGACATACCTCCCATTGTACAGTAACCATCACACTCCGACATACCTCCCACTGTACAGTAACCATCACGGCCCGACATACCTCCCACTGTACAGTAACCGTCACGATCCGACATACCTGACACTGTACAGTAACCATCACACCCCGACATACCTCCCACTGTACAGTAACCATCACGGTCTGACATACGTCCCACTGTACAGTAACCATCACTGTCCGACATACCTCCCACTCTACAGTAACCATCACACCCCGACATACCTCCCACTGTACAGTAACCATCACGTCCCGACATACCTCCCACTGTACAGTAACCATCACGATCCGACATACCTCCCACTGTACAGTAACCATTACGATCCGACATACCTCCTACTGTACAGTAACCACACGGCCTGATATACCTCCCACTGTACAGTAACCATCACAACCCGACATACCTCCCTCTGTACCGTCACCATCACGACCCAACATACCTCGCACTGTATAGTAACCAACACACCCTGACATACCTCCCATTATACAGTAACCAACACACCCCGACATACCTCCCACTGTACAGTAACCATCACTCCCCTGACACACCTCCCACTCTACTGTAACCAACACACCTAGACATACCTCCCACTGTACAGTAACCATCACGGTCCGGCATACCTCCCACTGTACAGTAACCATCACACCCCGACATCCCTCCCACTGTATAGTAACCATCACACCCCGACATACCTCCCACTGTACAGTAACCATCACGGCCCGACATACCTCCCACTGTACAGTAACCATCACACCCCGACATACCTCCCACTGTACAGGAACCATTACAACCCGACATACCTCCCACTGTACAGTAACCATCACAACCCGACACACCTCCCACTGTACAGTAACCATCACACCCCTGACACACCTCCCACTCTACTGTAACCAACACACCCAGACATACCTCCCACTGTACAGTAACCATTACACCCCGACATACCTCCCACTGTACAGTAACCATCACGATCCGACATACCTCCCACTGTACAGTAACCATCACGATCCGACATGCCTCCCAGTGTACAGTAATCATCACGGCCCGACATACCTCCCACTGTACAGTAACCAACACACCCCGACATACATCCCACTGTACAGTAACCATCACACCTCGACATACCTCCCACTGTACAGTAACCATCACGGACCGACATACCTCCCACTGTACAGTAACCATCACGGCTGACATACCTCCCATTGTACAGTAACCAACACGCCCCGACATACCTCCCACTGTACAGTAACCATCACGATCTGACATACCTCCCACTGTACAGTAACCATCACACCCCGACATACCTCCCACTGTACAGTAACCATTACACCCCGACATACCTCCCACTGTACAGTAACCATCACACCCCGACCTACCTCCAACTGTACAGTAACCATCACACCCCGACATACCTCCAACTGTACAGTAACCATCACACCCCGACATACCTCCCACTGTACAGTAACCATCACGGACCGACATACCTCCCACTGTACAGTAACCATCACACCCCGACATACCTCCCACTGTACAGTAACCATCACACCCCGACATACCTCCCAATGTACAGTAACCATCACACCCCGACATACCTCCCACTGTACAGTAACCATCACACCCCGAGATACCTCCAACTGTACAGTAACCATCACACCCCGACATACCTCCCACTGTACAGTAACCATCACACCCCGACATACCTCCAACTGTACAGTAACCATCACACCTCGACATACCTCCCACTGTACAGTAACCATCACGGACCGACATACCTCCCACTGTACAGTAACCATTACACCCCGACATACCTCACACTGTACAGTAACCATCACGGTCCGACATATCTCCCACTGTACAGTAACCATCACACCCCGACATACCTCACACTGTCCAGTAACCATCACGATCCGACATACCTCCCACTGTACAGTAACCGTCACGATCCGACATACCTCCCACTGTACAGTAACCATCGCGTCCCGACATACCTCACACTGTACAGCAACCATCACGGTCCGACATATCTCCCACTGTACAGTAACCATCACACCCCGACATACCTCCCACTGTACAGTAACCATCACACTCCGACATACCTCACACTGTACAGTAACCATCACACCCCGACATACCTCCCACTGTACAGTAACCGTCACGATCCGACATACCTCCCACTGTACAGTAACCATCGCGTCCCGACATACCTCCCACTGTACAGTAACCATCACACCCCGACATACCTCCCATTGTCCAGTAACCATCACACCCCGACATACCTCCTACTGTACAGTAACCGTCACGGCCCGACATACCTGCCACTGTACAGTAACCGTCACGATCCGACATACCTCCGACTGTACAGTAACCACCACAACACGACATTCTTCCCACTGTACAGTCACCATCACGACCCGACATACCTCCCACTGTACAGTAACCGTCACGATCCGACATACCTCCGACTGTACAGTAACCACCACAACACGACATTCTTCCCACTGTACAGTCACCATCACGACCCGACATACCTCCCACTGTACAGTAACCAACACACCCCGATATACCTCCCATTGGACAGTAACCAACACACCACGACAGGCGTCCCACTGTACAGTAACCATCACACCCAGACATACCTCCCACTGTACAGTAACCATCACGGCCTCACATACCTCCCACTGTACAGTGACCATCACGGCCCGACATACCTCCCACTGTACAGTAACCATCACACCCCGACATAACACCCATTGTACAGTAACCATCACACCCCGACATACCTCCCACTGTACAGTAACCGTCACGATCCGACATACCTCCCACTGTACAGTAACCATCACACCCCGACATACCTCCCATTGTACAGTAACCATCACACTCCGACATACCTCCCACTGTACAGTAACCATCACGGCCCGACATACCTCCCACTGTACAGTAACCGTCACGATCCGACATACCTGACACTGTACAGTAACCATCACACCCCGACATACCTCCCACTGTACAGTAACCATCACGGTCTGACATACGTCCCACTGTACAGTAACCATCACTGTCCGACATACCTCCCACTCTACAGTAACCATCACACCCCGACAACCCTCCCACTGTACAGTAACCATCACACCCCGACATACCTCCCACTGTACAGTAACCATCACGTCCCGACATACCTCCCACTGTACAGTAACCATCACGATCCGACATACCTCCCACTGTACAGTAACCATTACGATCCGACATACCTCCTACTGTACAGTAACCACACGGCCTGATATACCTCCCACTGTACAGTAACCATCACAACCCGACATACCTCCCTCTGTACCGTCACCATCACGACCCAACATACCTCCCACTGTATAGTAACCAACACACCCTGACATACCTCCCATTATACAGTAACCAACACACCCCGACATACCTCCCACTGTACAGTAACCATCACTCCCCTGACACACCTCCCACTCTACTGTAACCAACACACCTAGACATACCTCCCACTGTACAGTAACCATCACGGTCCGGCATACCTCCCACTGTACAGTAACCATCACACCCCGACATCCCTCCCACTGTATAGTAACCATCACACCCCGACATACCTCCCACTGTACAGTAACCATCACGGCCCGACATACCTCCCACTGTACAGTAACCATCACACCCCGACATACCTCCCACTGTACAGGAACCATTACAACCCGACATACCTCCCACTGTACAGTAACCATCACAACCCGACACACCTCCCACTGTACAGTAACCATCACACCCCTGACACACCTCCCACTCTACTGTAACCAACACACCCAGACATACCTCCCACTGTACAGTAACCATCACGATCCGACATACCTCCCACTGTACAGTAACCATCACGATCCGACATACCTCACACTGTACAGTAACCCTCACTGTCCGACATACCTCCCACTGTACAGTAACCATCACGGCCTGATATACCTCCCACTGTAGAGAAACCATCACAACCCGACATACCTCCCTCTGTACAGTCACCATCACGACCCAACATACCTCCCACTGTACAGTAACCAACACACCCCGACATACCTCCCATTATACATTAACCAACACACCCCGACATACCTCCCACTGTACAGTAATCATCACACCCCTGACACACCTCCCACTCTACTGTAACCAACACACCCAGACATACCTCCCACTGTACAGTAACCATGACGGTCTGACATACCTCCCACTGTACAGTAACCGTCACGATCCGACATACCTCCGACTGTACAGTAACCATCACACCCCGACATACCTCCCACTGTACAGTAACCATCACGGTCCGACATACCTCCCACTGTACAGTATCCATCACACCCCGACATACCTCCCACTGTACAGTAACCATCACGGTCTGACATACCTCCCACTGTACAGTAACCATCACACCCCGACATACCTCCCACTGTACAGTAACCATCGCGGCCCGACATACCTCCCACTGTACAGTAACCATCGCGGCCCGACATACCTCACACTGTACAGTAACCATCACACCCCGACATACCTCCCACTGTACAGTAACCATCACGGCCCGACATACCTCCCACTGTACAGTAACCGTCACGATCCTACATACCTCCCACTGTACAGTAACCATCACGGCGCGACATACCTCCCACTAAACAGTAACCGTCACGATCCGACATACCTCCCACTGTACAGTAACCATCACACCCCGACATACCTCACACTGTACAGTAACCATCACGTCCCGACATACCTCCCACTGTACAGTGACCATCACGGCCCGACATACCTCCCACTGTACAGTAACCATCACGGCCCGACATACCTCCCACTGTACAGTAACCATCACACCCCGACATACCTCCCACCGTACAGTAACCATCACAACCCGACATACCTCCCACTGTACAGTAACCATCACGATCCGACATACCTCCCACTGTACAGTAACCATTACGATCCGACATACCTCACACTGTACAGTAACCATCACACCCCGACATACCTCCTACTGTAAAGTAACCATCACGTTCTGATATACCTCCCACTGTACAGTAACCATCACAACCCGACATACCTCCCTCTGTACCGTCACCATCACGACCCAACATACCTCCCACTGTATAGTAACCAACACACCCTGATATACCTCCCATTATACAGTAACCAACACACCCCGACATACCTCCCACTGTACAGTAACCATCACACCCCTGACACACCTCCCACTCTACTGTAACCAACACACCTAGACATACCTCCCACTGTACAGTAACCATCACGGTCCGACATACCTCCCAAAGTACAGTAACCATCACACCCCGACATCCCTCCCACTGTATAGTAACCATCACACCCCGACATACCTCCCACTGTACAGTAACCCTCACTGTCCGACATACCTCCCACTGTACAGTAACCATCACACCCCGACATACCTCCCACTGTACAGGAACCATCACAACCCGACATACCTCCCACTGTACAGTAACCATCACAACCAGACATACCTCCCACTGTACAGTAACCATCACACCCCTGACACACCTCCCACTCTACTGTAACCAACACACCCAGACATACCTCCCACTGTACAGTAACCATCACGATCCGACATACCTCCCACTGTACAGTAACCATCACGATCCGACATACCTCACACTGTACAGTAACCCTCACTGTCCGACATACCTCCCACTGTACAGTAACCATCACGGCCTGATATACCTCCCACTGTACAGAAACCATCACAACCCGACATACTTCCCTCTGTACAGTCACCATCACGACCCAACATACCTCCCACTGTACAGTAACCAACACACCCCGACATACCTCCCATTATACAGTAACCAACACACCCCGACATACCTCCCACTGTACAGTAACCATCACACCCCTGACACACCTCCCACTCTACTGTAACCAACACACCCAGACATACCTCCCACTGTACAGTAACCATGACGGTCTGACATACCTCCCATTGTACAGTAACCGTCACGATCCGACATACCTCCGACTGTACAGTAACCATCACACCCCGACATCCCTCCCACTGTACAGTAACCATCACGGTACGACATACCTCCCACTGTACAGTATCCATCACACCCCGACATACCTCCCACTGTACAGTAACCATCACGGTCTGACATACCTCCCACTGTACAGTAACCATCACGGCCCGACATACCTCCCACTGTGCAGTAACCATCACACCCCGACATACCTCCCACTGTACAGTAACCATCGCGGCCCGACATACCTCACACTGTACAGTAACCATCACACCCCGACATACCTCCCACTGTACAGTAACCATCACGGCCCGACATACCTCCCACTGTACAGAAACCATCACGGCGCGACATACCTCCCACTAAACAGTAACCGTCACGATCCGACATACCTCCCACTGTACAGTAACCATCACACCCCGACATACCTCCCACTGTACAGTGACCATCACGGCCCGACATACCTCCCACTGTACAGTAACCATCACGGCCCGACATACCTCCCACTGTACAGTAACCATCACACCCCGACATACCTCCCACCGTACAGTAACCATCACAACCCGACATACCTCCCACTGTACAGTAACCATTACGATCCGACATACCTCACACTGTACAGTAACCATCACACCCCGACATACCTCCTACTGTACAGTAACCATCACGGCCTGATATACCTCCCACTGTACAGTAACCATCACAACCCGACATACCTCCCTCTGTACCGTCACCATCACGACCCAACATACCTCCCACTGTATAGTAACCAACACACCCTGATATACCTCCCATTATACAGTAACCAACACACCCCGACATACCTCCCACTGTACAGTAACCATCACACCCCTGACACACCTCCCACTCTACTGTAACCAACACACCTAGACATACCTCCCACTGTACAGTAACCATCACGTTCCGACATACCTCCCACTGTACAGTAACCATCACACCCCGACATCCCTCCCACTGTATAGTAACCATCACACCCCGACATACCTCCCACTGTACAGTAACCATCACGGCCCGACATACCTCCCATTGTACAGTAACCATCACACCCCGACATACCTCCCACTGTACAGGAACCATCACAACCCGACATACCTCCCACTGTACAGTAACCATCCCAACCCGACATACCTCCCACTGTACAGTAACCATCACACCCCTGACACACCTCCCACTCTACTGTAACCAACACACCCAGACATACCTCCCACTGTACAGTAACCATCAAGATCCGACATACCTCCCACTGTACAGGAACCATCACGATCCGACATACCTCACACTGTACAGTAACCCTCACTGTCCGACATACCTCCCACTGTACAGTAACCATCACGGCCTGATATACCTCCCACTGTACAGAAACCATCACAACCCGACATACTTCCCTCTGTACAGTCACCATCACGACCCAACATACCTCCCACTGTACAGTAACCAACACACCCCGACATACTTCCCATTATACAGTAACCAACACACCCCGACATACCTCCCACTGTACAGTAACCATCACACCCCTGACACACCTCCCACTCTACTGTAACCAACACACCCAGACATACCTCCCACTGTACAGTAACCATGACGGTCTGACATACCTCCCATTGTACAGTAACCGTCACGATCCGACATACCTCCGACTGTACAGTAACCATCACACCCCGACATACCTCCCACTGTACAGTAACCATCACGGTCCGACATACCTCCCACTGTACAGTATCCATCACACCCCGACATACCTCCCACTGTACAGTAACCATCACGGTCTGACATACCTCCCACTGTACAGTAACCATCACGGCCCGACATACCTCCCACTGTGCAGTAACCATCACACCCCGACATACCTCCCACTATACAGTAACCATCGCGGCCCGACATACCTCACACTGTACAGTAACCATCACACCCCGACATACCTCCCACTGTACAGTAACCATCACGGCCCGACATACCTCCCACTGTACAGTAACCGTCACGATCCTACATACCTCCCACTGTACAGTAACCATCACGGCCCGACATACCTCCCACTGTACAGTAACCGTCACGATCCGACATACCTCCCACTGTACAGTAACCATCACACCCCGACATACCTCACACTGTACAGTAACCATCACGTCCCGACATACCTCCCACTTTTCAGTAACCATCACACCCCGACATACCTCCCACTGTACAGTAACCATCACGGCCCGACATACCTCCCACTGTACAGTAACCATCACGTTCCGACATACCTCCCACTGTACAGTAACCATCACACCCCGACATACCTCCCACTGTACAATAACCACCACGGCCCGACATACCTCCCACTGTACAGTAACCATCACGGCCCGACATACCTCCCACTGTACAATAACCATCACGTTCCAACATACCTCCCACTGTACAGTAACCATCACACCCCGACATACCTCCCACTGTACAATAACCACCACGGCCCGACATACCTCCCACTGTACAGTAACCATCACGGTCCAACATTCCTCCTACAGTACAGTAACTATCACGGCCCGAGATCCCTCCCACTGTACAGTAACCACCACGGCCCGATATAACTCCCACTGTACTGTAACCATCACGAGCAGCACGGTTGCTCAGTGGATTGCACTGCTCGCTCACAGCACCAAGGTCCTGGGGTGACTGTCTGTGTGGAGTTTGCACGTTCACCCTGTGTCTGTGTGGGTTTCCTCCCAAGTCCAAAGATGTGCAGGTCAGGTGAATTGGCCATAATTAATTTCCCGTAGTATTAGATGCTTTAGCCAGAGGGAAATGGGTCTGGGTGGATTACTCCTCTGAGGGTTGGTGTGGACTATTTTGGCTGATGGGCCTGTTTCCACACTGTAGGGAATCTAATCTACTCTCCAAGGTTCAATTCAGGAATATGATGGAATAATCATTTGTCTGAATGAGTGCAGCTCCAACAGTACTCTAATATGGACTTATTCGTGATAGGCAGTTGTGTGGGGAACATCATGTCTCACAAACTTGATTGAACATTTTGAGGAAGTGACAAAGTTGATTGATGAGGACATGGGGCTGGATGTTGCCATTTGGACCTTAGCAAGGCGTTTGATATGGTTCCTTATGGCAGGAAGGTGAAGTGAAAGGGGATCAGCGGTAAGTTAGTAAGATGGATAGAGAACTGCTTGGTCATAGACTAAAGAGTAACGGTGGAACAGTGTTTTGTGATTGGAGACCTGTAAATAGATTAGCGGAGTTGCATATTGTGAGGATCATTGCCAGAGAATACAGTAGGATATAGGTGGGCTGCAGACTTGGACAGAGAAAACACAGATGTAACTTTACCTAGACAACTGTGACGTGATGTGTTTTAGAAGGTCTAATGCAGGAGGGAAGTGGACAGTGGATGGAAAAACTACTGATTGCATCAGCATCCGAAAGGATCTTGGTGTACTGCTCCACAGTTCCCTGAAAGTGGTAACACGGGTGGATAGGGTGATCAAGAAGACTGACGGCAAACTTGCAGACAGGCATCGGAACATCCAGAATGAAAATTAGCAGGTCATATTGCAGCTGTAGAGAAGCTTAGTTCGGGAACATTTAGAATATTGTGTACAGTACTGGTTGCCACACCAGCAGAACGATGTGGAAGTGTTGGAGAGGGTATGGAAAAGGTTTCCCAGGATGTTGATTGGTTTGGAGGGTATTAGTCAGAAGGAGAAATTGAACAAACATGGTTTGTTTGCACCTGGGTATCATTGGCTATGGGGCTACCTGATAGATATTTACACAATTATCAGAGGCATAGATAGAAGGACAGTTAGAAGCTTTTTTTCCCAGAGTAGAAATTTCAATTACTCAAGACCGTAGGTTTTTGGTAAAGGGGAGAAAGTTCAGGAGATATGATCGGCAAGGTTTATTTTTGCTGTTCCAGACAGAATGTGTAAGTGCCTGGAATGCAGTGATAGAGGGGAAGAAGCCAATATAGCAAGGTTCAAGAGGGATCTTGGCACAAATATGAGTAAGTAGAGAATAGAATGACATGGGGGTGTCGGAGCAAAAGCGTTCTTTTTAACTTTAGAACGGCATCATGTGTCAGTGTGGGATGAAGGGCCTGTTCCTGTGCTGGACTGATCTCGAAAACAAGGGAGTGGCGAGGTGTTGACTGAATGATTACTGATGATCAACAGCCACATTCAGTGGGTCTATCCTCAACAACTTGCAGTTTCATATCCTCCCTCCCACAGTAGGGAAACTCAATATGGAGAATTTGACGTGAAAATCCGAGCTGGTAACTGGTGACTCCATCTCGCCCCGCGCTCCTACGGCCTTCTATCTTGGACATCAACGTCTCGGTGGACACTGCACTGAGAGAAGCTGCATGTAATCCACACTCACTAATGCTGACATCTGACACGTCAGCCTCACAACGCCATCCCAGAATATCTCCGTCCCACTGACAGTATACATTTGTACTTCAATGCTGCAGCTCAGGGTCCACTGACAACTCTCATTGCAATGCTGCTGCAAGGCCACTGTGCTCAGGGGCACACCCAGCTCATGGACTATCCCTCTGGGCAGCTCACTCCGTGTTTGTACACACTCAATGATGCTGCAAGGACACTGAGCTTAGGCACACACCCAGCTCATGGACCGTCCGTCTGGGCTACTGACTCTGTGTTTGTACACATTCACTTTGAGCTGATTTGAATGCTGACAGAATTATTGCCTTGCCTTACCCTGTCTTTAGCAGTGTTACCCCTCAGTCAGAGCTACCAGGCTCACCCTCCTGCTGTATTGTTTTGGTGTTTAGCACAGACACAAACCCAGGAAGCTCAATATCATTGTCACGGTGCCCAGTAGTGAGACAAGGGGACACTCAGATCCCAGTCCGGGAGCTTGTATGTGGTCAGTCAGGCTCCTTCCCCTGTGAGGGGAATAAGGAGCTGAATGTTGGGGAGAGCCATGCCTCGTTTGGCTCTTTCTCTCCGATTGTGGAATGGTTCCCTCTGGAATGTGAAAATTAACAAATGTTATAAAGGGAGATGGAAAAGGTGAGTACAGCTGTTAGTGCTGGGACAGCTGGGGAAAGGTGGCAAGGTATCCTGAGTGAATGAGTGGGCAGCACAAACACCAACGCAGAGTGACAGAGAAGCGGTTAGAGAAAGACTGAGAGAAGATGCTGCATTCAGTGAGAGTGGGAGAACATAAGCCTTGGTGGGAGGTGGGTGCAGTAACAGAGAGAGCATGAGGGCGAGGTCATTAAGTGCAGATGGTGGCACTTACCATGGTGGAGGGGAGACGGTCACTGACCTGCTTCCTACACTGCTGGGCATTCACCAAGAAGGCTGACACCGCACTGACCAGGGAACCCCCTCAGACCAAGCTGGCAGGGTATAATGTCATGGCCTCCCCTGCCAGTCCTATAGGAAGATAATGTTCCTCTCCTGCACCATGTCATACACCAGAACCTCTGAGGCTTGGCCACAAAGTGAAGCTCCAGTTTTACCCTCTCTGCCATGTCCAGGGCAGTTTCGGAGTGATAATCCAAGTGTGTAATGACTTTTTAAAGATGGCCACTGGAACAGGGAGGCTGGTGCATTCTGGGAAATCCAGGCAGTGGGTGGTTGTTATGACAAAGGGAAAAATCATCACCTTAGTGTCAGATGAGCGGAAGAGCACACGGTCAGGAAGGGTAGTTAATGAAGCAGATTGTGGATGGCATCATGAGAAAATGCACTTCACCTTGTGGAGAGAAACCCTCCAGGAAACCCGATTAAAATCGGACTTGACCAAATCAAAAGATGGTTTAGACCCCTGTCTGTCTGAACCAAAATAGGGATGCAGTGTGAAATATTGGGAGCAACAAACTTGGAGCGGAGAATCATAAGGAGATTCAAATCCTCAAAAAGGGGTAACACAATGTTCCAAACTGTTAAATAAAGCCGAGGAAAATGCCCTGCCTTATTGTTACCCATATTATCCAATCCTCACTGGATGCAGGGATGGTGCCGGAAGCCTAGAGAATGGCTAACACTGCAGCTTTGTTTAATGTCGAGCAAGGGACTGACAATAGGTCGCGGCTGGAATTCTGAGACAGTGGATGAACGGTCACTGAGAAAGTCCCGGGATTTGTTCAAGGAAGATTCTGTGTAATTAATCTGACTGTGTCGGTTTGAGGCAGTAACTTGTAACTGCATGTGACTTACATGGATTTGACGAGAGATCCCATGGGAGCCTATTTAAAAACAGCAACTATGGGGTCCAGGTGAATGGAGCAAACAACCCAGAGAAGTGCAAGGCAATGCATTTGGGGACATCAACAAAAGAGAGGAATGGACAATAAATGATAGAATAGTCTGTGTGGGCGGATAAATGAAGGTAGCTGGAAACATCAATCATCTCGTTAATGCAACAATTGCCATTATTTCCTCTATCAGACAAAATACGGAACTTCAGAGTAGGAAGCTTATCCTGGAACTGTATAAATAATGAGCTCAGTCATAGCTTGGAGACTGTGTACATTTCTGGTCACCCCATCACATAGAAGGATGGAATTGGACTGGAGAGGGTCCAGAGGAGATTCTCCACCCTGTGACAGTGGAAGTGCAATTATGGGGAAAGATTGGATCGGAGGATGCTCAGAGGAGATTAGATTGGGGTGCACATATTGTCAGGAGCCTGGGTAGAAAGGGAGAGAACACCTTGTTCCTGTTGGAGAGATCAGTTAACAGTGGTGTATATTTAATGTAATTGGTTGAAATATTTGCGAAGTTGTGAGGAAAGTTGTTATTTCACCCAGAGTATGGTCGGGATCTGGGAGTCACACATGGAAGTGGAGTAGAGGTAGAAACTCTCAAACCATTTTTAAAAGGTGCCGGGATCTGCAGCTCAAGTCCGACACTGTCTGGGGAGACAGAACTGGGGCTTCAAACAACGTTATATCTTGTCCAATGCAGACAGTGGACAGAGTAATCTCCTCTGTACTGTGCTATTTTCTGAAGTTTTCAAAGGTTACCAACATCTGATAGGATCAATACACAAGGATGAGGGGTGAGGGCAGGGAGTAGCAGTGTGCAAATTGATTAGCATCACAATAATACTGATCCCATCCTTTTACACAATGCTACTTCACTGTGTTGGCCTGCTTATCCTTCCTGTAGAAATGGGGAAAACCTTTGATTATCCAGTTCTCAGTCGTGGTCACACTGCAGCCACATCTCCACAATCCCAGCTCCATCTAACAGAGCTATTTAAAACTACCATTTCACTGTCCTTGTGGAAAGGTTCCCAGCTTCATTCTTGCCCTATTGAAGGCTGATCGCAGTCAACTAATGTTTCTCACTCTCAATTATTGTATATCATTCTCTACCATCATTCTGAAATTTACAATAAAATGATCGCTGCACTCCAAAACGTTCCCCTACTGACACTGCATCCACTTGCCCCATCTCTTTCCCAAGGACCAGGTCCAACAGTGCATACTCTCTTAGGCTGGACACATACTCCTGAAGTGAGCTCTCCTCCATATAATCCAGCGATACTGGCCCATCATGACCCTGCACCACCAATAACCCAGTCAATATCTGGATAAATTAAGTTTCTCAGTATAACTAATCTGTAGTATTATCATCGCTCTCAAATACCCCTGCATATTTATTCTCTCCATCCTTTCCAATGGTGGCTGGCTGATAGACTGTACCTCAGTGTAATTGCACACTTTTTGTTCTGTAGCTCCAGCCAAATTCATTCCGTCCTTGGATGGATCCTCATTCTCTTGGACCCTTTAACTAACGCTAATCTCAACCAGTACTTCTACCTTCATCTATTCCTTTCCCTACTATTATTTTGGAATCCTTTATACCTGGCAATATTTAACACAAAGGCCTGCCATTCCCTGAACCAGCTCTCGGTGATCAGTACATCAGATTTCCACACACCAATCTGCACCTGGAACGCCCCACATCCCGAGTATTCATGTCCATGTCCATAAGGCTTTCTTTCTCATTCCATCTTGCACTGATAAACTTGTTGTTGTAAATTAGTACCAACTATATCTCCCATTATTTTGAGATTCCTGGTAGTCTACTCTACTATTCCTTTTTGGATCTTAAGCACACGCCAAGTTATTTTCAATCACTCCCAAACACCTCGTAAGAGATTTAGTCCTGGTTCTGTCACGTTAGCTCATCCAGCTTGTACAGCTGCTGCCTTCCCCAGAATCAGTCCCAATGTCCCAGGAATCTGAAGCCCTTCCTGCTGCACCATCGTTCCAGTCACACTCTCATCTACCTAAAACTCCGAGTTCTGTTCTCACTTGGACACGGCACTGGCAGTAACCAAGGGACTGCTAAATTTGAGGTCCTGCTTGCTTACCATCCACCAAGCTCCCTAAATTCTGATTCCCAGACCACTTCAACCTTCCCTCCCAGGTCATTCCTACCAACATGGCTGCTCACTGTCCATCAGACGAATGTCCTGCAGACACCGTGACATTCTTCACTCCACTATCCTGGAATTACAGGAATACTGACAACTTCTTCAATTTCCTGACTCCCCTGTGCCTATTACTCCACCTTCCTTATCCCCCACATCATCCCCCCCCCCCCACCTCCTGTACAGTCAGGCTGCTTGTGGTGTAGCCGACATGGCTCCGACTGCCCTCCCTGAGCATCCAGCACCTTCATCAGCTTCCAAACCAGGAAACTGAATTGGGACGGAGATATCAGGATATTATCCCATTCCTTGAATGTTTCTCTTCGATTGTCTATTCCCCTGTTCCCTTTCTTCTTCTCAGCTTTCATGTCTGCAGGGTGATCTGCTCTGTGTATGTACTATCCCCCTAATTCTCAGCATCACAGATGTCCCATTGAATCTCTAGTCACTGTCTGAGCTCCAACACCCAGTGTTCATCTAGGACACGAGCAGGGGCTATAACATCCCAATGTAACAGAACACATTTTCCATCTGACAAACATGTCTTGTCATGTCTTAAAATGCAACATGTCTAGAGTAACTTCATTCTTAGTAATTAATTAAGTTAATATCAGGGAAATAACAATATGGTTAACTCTCTAATTCCACAATGGCTTACTGAGCATAATTTATTATATTGGCTCAGAATTCACTTCTTCCTCTTAGTTGTGAGTTCAACTCTTATTTCAGAAGTTGACAAAATACATTTGCTGACTTACAGTAGTTAACTGACAGTCGCTAATAACGGCGTCATTATAAGCCAATGAAACTTATAGCATTTTCTGTGATGGCTCGAGCCCTTCTGTCAAACTCGGTGCAGGCAGGTCCAAGTAGCAGAAAGATATCTCTCTGACTCCCAGGTACGTGTAATCCTCCAGCTCCCACTCCACTCTGCTCCCTCACAGGGTCACCGTCTCTGTGACTCCCAGGTCCGTGTAATCCTCCAGCTCCCACTCCACTCTGCTCCCTCACTGGGTCACTGTCTCTGTGATTCCCAGGTACGTGTAATCCTCCAGCTCCCACTCCACTCTGCTCCCTCACTGGGTCACCGTCTCTGTGACTCCCAGGTACGTGTAATCCTCCAGCTCCCACTCCACTCTGCTCCCTCACTGGGTCACCGTCTCTGTGACTCCCAGGTACGTGTAATCCTCCAGCTCCCACTCCACTCTGCTCCCTCACTGGGTCACTGTCTCTGTGACTCCCAGGTACGTGTAATCCTCCAGCTCCCACTCCACTCTGCTCCCTCACAGGGTCACTGTCTCTGTGACTCCAAGGTACATGTAATCCTCCAGCTCCCACTCCACTCTGCTCCCTCACAGGGTCACCATGTCTGTGACTCCCAGGCACGATTAGGCCTTGATCCTCAGTGCTGATTTATATCCTCCCACTTTGGTGCTTCTGTAACACCCAGGTGAGTGTGAGCCTTCATGTTCCTGCTTCAAGTTGCTCCCTCACGTGGTCACTCCCTTGTGACTTGGTGCTGATTTAGAGCCCCCTGCTCTGCTGTTTGTTCAACGCCAAGTCCCAGTCGGCCCTCATCCTCGCTGCTGATTTATATTCTCCAGCTTTGTGCTGCTCAAGGTCAGGTTTTCTCCCTTTGTCATTCCCAGCTAATGGTAGGCCTCAAGCCTCAGCTGAGATGTATAATATCCCACTCCACACTGCTCCCACATAGGATCCCCGCTGTGCCTGGAGGACAGAGGAAAAGAGGAGGTTGAGAGTATACAGAGGGTGTTACAGTGATTGAGCGAGCTGTCGGCGATGGAACAGGTTATCTGGAGAGGTAGGCAGACCTGCAGTGTCTAAAGCAGGTTACTGGAAGATACAGGGAGGATTGTAGGCACTGAGGGAGGCAAAAGAAATAGAGAGATCGTGGTTTGTTGGTTACGGAGCCTTGTACACTCTAAAGGGCTTTTTGTGAGCTACTTACTGAGATGTGAAGACGTCAACAAATTCAAATTGACAGCCAGTAAGTGTTGTACGGTACTGGAGACTGTTGGATGTTACAGAGTTAGAAGACTCGCAGTAACTGGGGGGGGGGGGGGGGGTTACAGATGTTTGAAGCACTCGTGATATTCAAGGACCCTCAGGACATAAGGAGGTACAGAGAATGGGAGCATTGCAAATTAGTGGGATTGCAGCGGCTGGAAGAGTTAAGATGGATAAGGGGGATGAAAAGTACCAATTTAGCACAACCAGCCGCTGTAATTCACAGTGATTTAAGGAAGGGAACCTGTGCTGTCATTGATTACAGTTATATGGAGAGTTGCAGATACCGAGGGGTTACAAATTTAGAAAGGAAGAGGTTATAGATGATCAGAAGTTTAAACAAGAATAAAAAAAATTGAGAGATCATGAGTGTAGATGGGAATGGAGGTGGTGAGACATTCTGATGAACAATAAGTGTTGTCGGTAGAGGAAGATGTCACATATACAGGAAGAGCTGCATTGTCTGTATGCATTTACAGACATGAGGAGTGTTGTGGCGCCTGCTGGAGGGGATACAGATAACAGCATTTCCATCGGCTGGTGCAGTGGCTCAGGAAGGCAGCTCACCATCACATTATCAGGGACAACTCCAAATCAACAATACATCCAGCAATGCTCATGACCACGAGTGAATAAATAAATAAAAGATCTTCAAGCATCACGGAGGTCACTCAGGAAGGCTCTTTCAGCAGACCTTCACAAACCCGGAACCACTATACCCTGGAAGTACATTAGTTCCAGGTGCACGGGAACACCAGCATTTCCAAAGTGACTGCCAAGCCACACTCCATCCTCCCAGCGCTGTATCTGTCCCTACACCTAAAAGGACTGCAGTGCATCAGCAAGGCAGGTTACCATCACCTTCTCCAGGGAAGTACAAATGGGAAGGTAATGATGGCCGAGCAAGTGATGGCCACATCCCATCAATGAATTTGAACAGGGAAACTCATGGACTGTTCATGTCCCCTTTGCTTCCTCCACACAACCCACATTCCTATCGAGTTCGATGTCAGCAACAAACATGGAATCAGTCGATTTTGTCCATCCATCAAATGTATCGAATCCCTTTGTGAATAGGTAGGGGTCAAGCACTAATCCATTTATTCCCGCTTAGTTTTCAGTTAAAGAATTCCCATACCATGCCAGTACATTCCCTCCAACCCCACACATGTTAATTTTGCTTATCCTCCTCTTCATTGGGACCTTGTTGAAATATTTATAAAATTCCCGACAAACCGTTCCTCCCTTTTATCTACTCTGCTGTTTACAGCCAAACAGGAAATCAAATCCGGCAGGGTTTATGAAATGGAATTTCAGTTTCAGAACAACATGCTTGGCATGGATAGAGGATTGGCTGATTGACAGAAGACAGGGAGTGAGTATAAAGGAGTTGTTTTCACGATGGGATCTGGTGATGAGGGGAACTCCGCAGGGGTCAGTGTTGGGACCACGCTGTACATGTCATGCTTTAACAGTCTGGAAAAAAATGTGAAGGGGTACAAGAACTAGTTTTCCAAGAATGAGCCCAGAATGAAATGCTTGTCATATGAGGAACAGGTGAAGTCTCTGGAGCTGTACTCTATGAGGTTTAGGAGGCAGTGGCTGAAACTCATTCAAACTTACACAATACTGAGGGGCCTAAATGGACATGATGTGGGGAAGATGTTTCAACTAGGCAGAGAGACTAGGGGCCAAGGCCACATCTTCCGTGTGAAGGTACGACCCTTTCGAATGGAGATGTGAAGGAATTTATTCAGCCAGAGGGTGATGGATCAGTGGAACTCACTACCTCATAGGGCTGTGGAGGTAAGTATTTCAGTGCATTTAACTCATAGATAGATAGGCTGTTCATGAACGAAGAGATCAATGGTTACAGGGAGTAGCTGAGAGAATGGGGCTCAGACAAAATACAGCCACAATTGAATGGTGTGGCAGATTCGATAGACTGAATGGCCTAATTCTATTATTGTATCCGATGGTCTTGTGGACAGTGCTTATTCCATAGGTTTCATGCATTTGTCCTTTCTGCCATATCGTTTACCATGCACTCCGGCATTTTCCAAATTTTTGCAGTCACCTCTTGGTTTCAGACAGACTGCAGAAAGCTGCACCACAGAGTAAGGTGGGGAGCCTTGTGTATAAACCTCAGAAAGGTGGTATACAAGATCAGCAGGTCATAAAGAAGGCAAGTGGAATGCTGGGATTGATTCCAAAGGGAATGGAGAATAACAGTAGGGAAAGCCTGTAACAACTATAGAGGGTTCCAGTCAGCTCACACTGAGAATACTGTGAACAGGTTCGGTCCCCTATCTTGAGGGGGAATGTTCTTGCATTGGAGGCAGTCCAGAGAAGGTTCAACAGACTGCTGCTCAAAATGGAAGGATATTGATGAGAGTAGGTGAAAAAGGTTGTACTTGAACTTATTAGAATGTAGAAAATAAGGCAAAATTATTCATAGACCGAATATCCTTGTGTTCTTACAGGTTCGGTACTGAGACGTTGTTCCCCTGAGCAAGAATCTGTAACCGGGGATAATGGGGAATGCCGGCACTAGGGAAGCTTACAGAGAAAAGCAGGGAGACTGGAGGATGTTATAGAGTTCGGATGGTTTGAGATCACTGTTGGTGGTAAGAGATCAGATAGGTTGTCGGGATGAAACATGTCTCATAGAGGTAGAACATTATTAGTCCGGAAGAAGTTACAGCGATAGGGAGGAATATAGGGACAAGAGATTACACAGATAGGGCTGGTAGGTGGAGCTCCAGGAGATACAGAGACTGGAAGGTGGTCGGGACTGGTGATTACACAGATATGGGTGGCAGTTGGAGCGACAGGAGGTTTTGGAGAAAAGGAGGGGCGTAGGCAGTGGAAATTACACAGATAGTGGTGGTGGTCGGAGCTGCAGGAGTTTTTTCGAGAAAGGGAAGATTCGAGGGACTGGAGATTGCACAGAAAAGGGTGACAACTGGAGCTGCAGGACTTACAGAAATGGGGACTGTTGTAGGGACTGGAGTGTACACAGATAGTGATGGTGGTTGGAGCTCATGGAGATTATAGGATAGGGAGGATTATTAGTGCTGGGGCATACACTAACAAGGACAGTACTTAGATCTGCAGGGATCAGTGAGATAGGGAGGTTCAAAGGGGCTGGATAAGTTCACAGAGCCAAGGAGAATTGTCGCGATTGAAGAAGTCAGAGATACTGAGGATTGTAAGGCCACAGGAGTTCAGAGAGTTAGTGGGGTCTATGAAGGCAGGTTTGCAGCATTCCCATCAGTTACAGAGATGTGGAGTGCTGCTATGGAGGAGGTTACAGAAATCAAGAGGGTTGGAGATGCTGGAAGATGTTACAAAGACAGTGAGCTGTAGTATTTGAGGAGGTTACAGCGACAGGGTGCATTGAGGAGTTGGAGTCTGCTACAGGTATTAAACATGCTGCAAGGGATCAATAACCTTACCTCGATCAGGGGGGGTTGGAAGGTCTGGAGATAGAGAACGAGAATTGAATGGAATGAAGAATATCACTGAGATAGGGAGTAACATATGAGGATTACAACATGAGATGGGCTGTATTCAATGGAGTCAGGGAAGATACAGGGAGATCTGAATGGACCATAGGTGATCAAAAGGACAGTGAGGCTTCTCAGCGTAGGATGGGGCAGTTTACGCAGAGAGGGAGTATTTTATGGAATGGTACTAGTTACTGAGATTACAAAGTTGTATAGAATTGAGGAACGAACAGAGATGTGAAAGGCTGTAGTTAATGTCGGATATGAAAGTTCTGGAAATTAAATGGACGTGAGAGCTGGACAGTCTGTCAGAGCTTACAGAGACAGGAACATCAATAGAGCTTGGTGACAATAACACATATTAGGAAGCATTGCAAACACTGGAGGAGGTTCCTGCGGTAGAGAGGGTTCTGGGCCAGGGTGACGTTTACACAGATAGAGGTGTAAGAGCTGGAGAAGATTATGGACATGATTAGAAAGATAAAGAGACAGCCGGAGCTTACATTGACAGGGCGGGTGAAGTGACGGGAGGAGGTTACATAGATAGAGAGTTTTGAATGAACTGGATTGAGAGAGTCACAGGCATTGGAGTGGGTTCTACAGATTGCGAGTGGTGCAGCAACCTTACGCAGAGGATGACGCAGATAGGGAGGATGGTAAGATCTCCACATTATCAGAGGGTTTTAGGACTGGAAGAGTTTACATAGAAAAGGAGGAATGTTGGAGCTGTCGGAGTTTACAGAGACTGGGAGGTTTGGAGGGTTTGGGGTTATTTATGGATAGAGATATATTTTTAGGGACTTTAATATGGAACGCAGAGGTAGAGTTTAGATTCGACTAAATCCCCTACAGTACTGAAACAGGCACTTCGGCACAACAAGTCTATACCGACCTAACACGATGGACAAATTAGAATGGCCAATTCACGTAATCTGAATATCTTTGGACTGTGGGAGGAAACCAGAGCACCTGAAGGAAATCCACGCAGGCATGGGGAGAATGTGCAAGCTCCACACAGACAGTCACCCAAGCCTGCAATTAAATCTCGGTCCCTGCCACTGTCAGGCATCAGTGTTCATCACGGAGCCACCATGATGCCCCAAATTGCAGAGTTACACAAAGAGAGAGTTTGAGATGGTGAGAGGGTTGTAGGATGTGGAGGAGCAAATAGAGGTATATGGTGTTGTTTCAGCTGGAAAAGGGTCTGTAGGTGTTTATATAGATAAGGAGGTCTTTAGGGATGGGAGATGGTTACTGAGGTCGTGTGGTGCTATAGGCCAGGAGGCAGGAATATGATCGGGCCTGCAGAAGGTTACAGTGATATCATGGTCTCTTGGGGCTTGAGAAAGATACACAGGTCGGTATTTTGGTCCGGGCTAGAGGACTTTACAGAGACAGGGTGGACTGTAGTTGTTTTGCAAGACTACAGGAATAGGGATTATTGTACTGAGTCCAGGATGAGGTTATTGAGATTGGGCATGTTATTGAGACCAGAGCAATTTACAAATAGGGAGAGTCGTCAGCATTGGAGTAGGTTTCAAATATATAGCAGGATTATGGGAGGGGTGGAGGTTACAGAAATAAGACATTTTCTGGGAATTACAAGCATTCAAGACACTAGTGCAGATGAGTTGGACCAAAAGGTATGTTTCTTTGCTGTATGACGCTATCACACGACAAGAGACAGTGTGAGAGGGGAACATAGAACAGAAAGATCCCAGGTTTCAATACCACCTTCCTAAGGGAGGCCTGCTTTCCCCTCTGTTGTACTGATCCTCACTCAGACAGCACAGGCCTGGATTGATAACTGTGAACTTCCTATATTGTCAGAGGAAGGCTCAGTACAGCAGAGATGAAAGTAAACAAGAGGGTGAGGATTGAGCCTCGAATCTTCATGGTCTGTGTTCACCCTTCAACACTGTATCTGTGTTGTGTCTTCTGGATCAAACTTCAATCCCTTAAATACGCTCTGCTCTGTTCACTGTGAGTGATCGTACATCATTGCAGTACTTACTGAAGGTTCCAGATCTCACACTCCATCTCTCACTGGCTGACTAACCATCCTCAATGAGGTGATTGACGAGATAGGGGTTGGGAATTCTGCTGAGTCAGGAATATCCTGAGTACCGACAGGAGACAGAGAAATAGACAGAATGGGAAATTAGAATGATGCATTGAGGGTTACACATGGAGAATGACACTGAGTCCCAGAGATCTGAAATATCCCAGTCTCCATCCCTGGCCTGTGCTGCCTGGACTCTCTGAAGTGGAGAATTCTGTTGGCTCAGGATCTGGAGTAGCTGCAAAAGGTGGAGTCAGAGACAGCAATTAGACCCTGACAGTGACAGATACCAAATGGACAGATACTGAGTGATATCACCAGAGCGCAGGAAGGCATCAGGATCAAACCACAGTCAGGAAGAAGAGGGCACTGGGATCAGTACTCAGGGATGAGGGAGCTATCAGTGAGCCAGGCAATGGTCTGGTGTTCCTCTCACTAGACTGTTCATCCAGAATTTAATGCCGGTGTCAGGCATACCCATGTGAATACTCAATAGCCTTTAAGGAAGGAAATTTGTTGTAGGCAGCTGGTCTGGCCTACATATGAATTCAGACCCTCAACAATGGGACTCAACTGCCCTCTGACATGATCTAGCAAGCCACTCAGCTCAAGGGCATCTCGGGGTGGGCATGACGGGCTGGCCAGCCAAAGACAGCAACATCCCATGAATGCTTTAAAACTAACCCTGCTGGGAGCAGTATCCTGGCCAGTCATGTCAGTAGGTTTATTTACAGAGATGATTCGGGGATAGGGTTCAGGTGAAAGGAGCTTTCCAAATTCAGAGACGAAAGGTGAAGCATCGGAACAGCATGGGGAATGGGCTGAAGACAAGCAGAAAGGAACGGGAAGGGACAGAGTTGAACTAAAACTGTACATCAGTGAATAGGTTTGTGACAGGACATTGTGGGAAAGAGGAAATTATAATGTTCTTTTCTGGAATTGCCGAAGTATCTGCAATAAGTTAATAGACTAGTGACATAGAGATAGCTGAGACTTAGTCACCAGACAGTCATAATTACAGTGTGAACAAAAGGTGGAACATAAATATTTAATGGTAAACAACCTTAATGGATCTCAGGCCGAATAGGAGCGCAGGAGCCTAACACCTGACAGTGATGTGGAACAAAGGCAGTACAGAGAAAACATTTGGCCTCAGATGATGTGGCTTAATCAGCCTGAATGTGAATTCTATGTCCTACGAGAGAAAAGCACAACAGAAGAACTTTTATTTTTAAGGCTCCCTAGCAGCATTTCGTTGTTCATCACTGCAATAAACAGGAATTTGTTGGAATTTGTAACAAAGGTGGTGTGATAATTTTGAGAGACTTCAATATTTGCATGATCTAGGACAGTCGCATTGGCAAGAATGATATTCTGCAAGCTCCTGTTTGAATGTTTTTGTCAGTGTTTCTTTGAGTAACATATTGTGCAAATGGCTAGGGATGTCACCATCTCAGATCAACCGTTGAGTGATGAAGCTGACTGAAGGAGTGATGTAACACAGAGATCCTCCAGGAGATTGCAATATGGTGGAATTCAAAGAGATTATCAAGTTTTCAAGTGACAATAAAACACACCCGAGCATCAGAAACAAAGCCAATTACATGAGTGCGAGTGGAGAACTGACCAAGGTAAACAGGGAAAACCGGCTAAAATATATGGTTGTAAGTGAACAGTGGAAAACAATTAGTGTCATACAGTCATAGAGATATACATCTGAGAAATAAGCCCCTCAGTCCAATTCATCCACGCCGACCAGATGTCATAACCATTCTTGTCCCATTTACCGGCATTTAGCCCATATCCCACTAAACCCTTCCTATTCATATCGCCATCCAGGTGCCTTTTAAATGTTGCAACTATACTAGCCTCCACCACTTCCTCTGGCAGTTGATTCTGTACATACAACACCCTCTGCGTGAAATATTTGCCCCTTAGGTCCCTTTTAAATCTTTCACCTCTCACTTGAACTTATGCCATCTGTTCTGGACTCCCCTACCCCAGGGAAAAGACCTTGTCTGTTTATTCTAACCATGCTCCACATGATTTTACAAACCTCGATAAGGCCACCCCTCAGCCTCTGACACTCGACTGTTTTCCCTTGAGTCTTTGGTACAAATTGCAACAAATTCCTGTTTATTGCAGTGATGAACAATGAAATGCTGCTAGGGAGCCTTAAAAATAAAAGTTCTTCTGTTGTGCCTTTCTCTCCAGCTGACACTCTTCACTCCATTGGCTCATCTGATAAAGAGGAGACAGTGAGGTCTACAAATGTTGTAGATCAGAGTTGAGTGTGTATTGCTGGAAAAGCACAAGTCAGGCACCATCTGAGTAGCAGGATAGTCGATGTTTTGGGCTGGAGCCCTTCCTCAGGAATGAGGCTGGGACCCTCGGGGGTGGAGAGATAAATGGGAAGGGGAGTTGGGGGAAAGGTCACTGAGAGTGCAATAGGTGGTTGTTGATGGGGATAAGATTGTTAGGTCAGAGAGGACGGTGGAGTGGATAGGTGGGAAGGAAGATTGACAGGTGGGACAGGTCATGAGGGTAGCGCTGAGCTGGATGATTGGAACTCGGGTAAGGGGGGAGGGGAAATGAGGAAACTGGTGACGTCCACATTGATGTCATGTGGTTGAAGGGTCCCAAGGCAGAAGATAAGACGTTCTTCTCTCTTCCTTCCTCAGGTGGTGAGGGAGTGGCGAAGTTCTCGGCAGAGTGGGAGGGGGAGTTCAAATGTTTGGCCACAGGGCGGTGAGTTGATTTTCAGGTGTTGTGGAGATGTTCTGTGAAGCAAGATGTGAGAAGGCATCAGTTTCCTCATCTCCTCGCAGAGCACTTTAGAGAACATCTCCTAACACCTGCACCAATCAACCCCACCGCCCTGTTGGATTCAAAACTGTGTGGGCAAGCCCCAATGGATTTCTAACCCATCGCCTAAACCACACGTCTACCACCGCATGCTTACAGAGGATACAGAGCTAAGGAGGATTGTAGGGACTGGAAGAGGTTTCACAGTTTAAGAGTGTAGTGGGGACTGGTCATGTTACAGTTGCTTCGGAGTTTGGTTTAGAATATTACGTACAGTTCTGGTCTCCACATTACCAAAAGGATGTGCATGCTTTGGAGAGGGTGCAGAGGAGGTTCACCAGGATGTTGCCTGGCATAGAGGGCGCTAGCAATATGGAGAGATTGAATAGTTTTGTATTATTTTCATTAGAAATACAAAGTTTGATTGGGGACCTGATTGAGGTCTGCAAAATCATGGGATTTATAGACAAGGTGAATAGCAAGAAGCTTTTTTCCCCAGAGTGCGAAACTCAATTACTAGGGGTCACGAGTTCACAGTAAGAGAGGAAAGGTTTAGGGCAGATATGCGTGGCAGGCCCCCATACGCAGAGAGTGATGGGGTCCTGGAACACTTTGCCAGCGGAGGAGGAACAGGCAGGAATGATAACGTCAGTTAAGATGTATCCAGACAGATGCCTGAATGGGCAGGGAGCAGATCCTCACAAAATAGGTGAAAGGTTTAGACAGAGAATCTGGATCAGCGGAGTCTTAGTGGGCTGAAGAGCCTGTTCCTGTGCTGTGATTTTCTTTGTTCTTTCAATGGTCTGCAGGTTAAATTGATCTTAGAGTAGGATAAAAGATTGGCACAAAACTGAGGGCTGAAGGGCTTGTACTGTGCTGTACTGTTCCTTGTTTTAAATAGGGAGAGTTCCGATGGCAGGAAAAGGTTTCAGGAGGCAGGAGAGGATGGGATCTGAATGAATAGACACATTACGAAGGATTTACTAGGATTGTCGGAGGTAACAGAGACAGCAATGATCTGATCTGGAGAAGACGACCCAGATTGGGAGGGTTGTGGGGACTGGAGGTGGTTTCACGGGGAGCACATAGAGCCCCAGGATGTTACAGAAATGTGGAGAGCTGTACTGTCTACATGTGTTCATGAAGATAGAGAGGTTGGGAGGGATGGAGCAGTTTACAGAGAGAAGGATGTTAGTAGGATGGAGCAGTTTACACAGACAGGGAGGATTTTCGGTGAATGGAGGAGATTACAGAGATAAAGTGGATTGTATAAACTGGAGGACCAAACAGAGATATGGAGGGTAGTCGTGACTGAAGATGTTTACAGATATAGGACGTTTAACTTTGCAGATTATTTAGATATGAAGAGTGTGGAGTCTGACAGATTTTCCAGAAGGGCAGTAATTTTGGTCGGAGACATTTTCACAGATAAGGGAGCATTAGGAAACTCCTCCTGAATGGTCACAGTGGGAAGGGTTGTAGGGGAGGGTGTCATTTACACAGGTAGGGGCGTAAGTGCTGGAAAAGGTTATGGAGATGAGTAAATGGATGGAGATACAGGAGGGGCTTACATTGAAAAGGTGGGTGTTAGCGATGGGATGATGTTACACAGAGAGTGAGTCTTGTCCGAACTGGTTCGGGAGAGTCACAGGCTTTCAGTGGGTTCTACAGATCGGGAGTGCTGCAGGGACCTGAGAGGGTTGTTGTGTCTCCACCGAGTGATCGTGTCTTTAGGACTGGAAGAGGTTACGTAGATACAGAAACATCGAAGACAATGTGTGCCGCCTTCTTTTACTTGAACAAAGCCTCAATATTCCCCATCAGCCAGGGATCACTAAACCTGCCAGCTTCTCCCGTCACTCTAACAGAGACATATTGGATTCTTGAGATCACACTTTTAAAAGCCTCCCATTTGCCAGTCATTCCATTTCCTTCAAACAGACTCACCCAGTGATGGGTGCATGATGTGGAGAAGCTGGTGTTGGACTGGGATGGACAACGTTAAAAATCACACAACACCAGCTTACAGTCCAGCGGGTTTATTTGGAGGTACTGGGTTTCATCGCGCTGCTCCTTCAGCAGGTGGTTGTGGAGCACAATAAACAGGCATAGAATTTATAGCAACAGGATTGCAGTGTGATGGAAGGTAATACCAAACAAATTTAGTTTAAGTTTTCATCTTTCAGAATGATCACCTGGATTTCGAAAGCTGGTCCTTTGAATTAAATCTGTTGGACTATAACCTGGTGTTGTCTAATTTTTAATTCACCCAATCGACCTCTGCTCAATCTGCCAGATAGCCCCAAAATTGGCCCTGCTCCAGATTAAGACCTTAATCTGTGGACCTGCCAGATCTTTTTCCATAACTATGTTAAAACGAGGACAGTTGTGGTAATTGGACCCAAAGTGCTCTCCGACTGACACTTCAGTCACTTGCCTGAACTCGTTTTCTGAGGGGAGGTCTCGTTTTCAGCTGCCTGAGTAGAGTGGGGCACTCTCCATATTGATCTCGGAAACTTTCTTGGACACATTTGACAAATTCCACCCCATATAGGACTTTTTACACTCCGGGTGGTCCAGACAATCCAGGGAAAGTTAAAATCTCCAATCAATACTATTCTATTATTTCTATAGATGCCTGCAATCCTTCTACACATCTTCTCCTCTAGTACCCGCTGGCTATTTGTGTGTCCAGAACACAATCCCAGCAGACTGACCATCCCCTTTTTGATCCAAATTCTAACCATATGACCTCATTTGATCACCCCGAAAGAGTATCCTCTCTAAGCACTGTTGTTATGTCTTCCCTTATCAAAAGGGACAACTCCCCCTCCTCACTTACTTGTCCTTCTATCACGCCTGTAGCTTCTGTGTCCTGGAACACTGAGTTGCCAGTCCTGCCCTTGTCCCAGCAATGTTTCTGTTATGCTAGTCCCCAGAGCCAATCCATGCTCTGATCTCGTCTGCCTTACCTGTCAGGCCTCGTGTGTCGGAATAAATGTCCTTTCAAACAGACGTCTTTTCCCTCCCTTGAATGTGCCCCTGGATATCCTGGATAGAGAACATGCTCTCGATGGCTGATGCATTTTTCCCTTGACTGATCAATGGGCCCTCTCTTACTCAGAGTCCAAAACCCTGCCAAACTAGTTTAAACCCTCTGCGTAAGACAAACAAATTTCCCCCCAGGGATACTGGTGCACCTCTGTTTCAAGTCCAACCTGCCCCTCTTTTTCAGGTCACCTCTACCCCAGAAGAGATCCCAATGATCCAAGAACTGAAAACCCTGGCCCCTCCACCAGCTCCCCAGCCACGTATCCATCTAGCCAATCTTTCTATTTCTACCCTCATTGGCATGTGGCACTGGGAGTATTCTGGCGATCACAACCCTTGAGGTATTGCTTTTTAACTTCTTTCCGCATTCCCTGTACGTATTTCACAGGATACCATCCCTTTGACTAACTGTGTCATGTGGACCAATGTGAACAATGACCTCTGAATATTTACCCTGCCACTTCAGAATGTTCTGTAACTGCTCAGAGACATCCTTGACCCTGATACCTGGGAGGCAGCATACCATCCTTGGGTCTCTTCTGCAGACACACAACCTCCTGTCTGTCCCCCTCACAACTGAACCTTCTATCAGTATCACTATCAATAGAGAGGATCTGACAAACAGAGATTGGGAGGGCTATCTGCAGTTGGGTCTATGTTGGAAAGTGGGATTACGTTAAAGCGATGCAGTGGGAGTTCAGGGCCAATGTGTTCCTGACGAGGGAATAGTAAAGGCAGCAGGTCCAGCAAATACTAATCAAGTTATATCGTGAGTTTGGTAAAGAAAATACACTGCAATAAACACAGGTGAAGCCGTTCAAAAGTATAGCGACTGCAAGTTGGCCTCCAGAAGAATGAATGTATTTTAGCAGTATAGTAAGGATAGGAAAATTACTGAGGGAAGAGATAGAAACTAAAGGACCAATCTGTGCATGAACCCAGAGGAAGTAGTTGAGATGAGGATGTTAGACAGGCTTTCAGTGAGCTAGGTTGGAAGCTCGGAGCTAGAACGAAAAGAGTCCTTGTCTCTGGTTTGTTACCCGTGCCACGTGGTAGAGAGTCGAGGAAAAGGGAGAGAGAAGTTTTAAATGCGTGGCTACAGGGATGGTGCAGGAAGGAGGGATTCCGGTTTCTGGACAACTGGGGTTCTTTCTGGGGAAGGTGGGACCTCTATAAATTGGATGGTCTACACCTGAACCTGAGGGGCACCAGTATCCTTGGGAGGAGGTTTGCTAGTGCTCTTTGGGAGGGTTTAAACTAACTCTGCAGGGGTATGGGAACCTGGACTGCAGCTTTAGGGTACAGGACCTTGAGTGTCGGGAGGTTAGGAACATGGCATCCATCTCGAAGGAGGGTGCCTGTAAACAGGAAGGTGGCTTGAAGTGTGTATACTTCAATGCCAGAAGGATAAGAAATAAGGTAGGTGAGCTTGCAGCATGGATTGGTACCTGGGACTTCGATGTTGTGACCATTACAGAGACGTGGGTAGAACAGGGACAGGAATGGCTGTTGCAAGTTCCATGGTTTAAATGTTTTATTAGGGTCAGAGATGGGGGTAAAAGAGGGGGAGGTGTGGCATTGCTTGTCAAGGATAGTATTACAGCAGTAGAAAGGATGATGGAGGAAGACTTGCCATCTGAGGTAGTGTGGGCAGAGGTTAGAAATAGGAAAGGTGAGGTCACCCTGTTAGGAGGTTTCTACAGGCCTCCTAATAGTCCGACAGAAGTAGAGGAAAGTATTGCGAGGATGATTCAGGAGAAGAGTGAAAGTAGCAGGGTGGTTGTTATGGGAGACTTTAACTTCCCAGATATTGACTGGGAAAGCTATAGCTCGAGTTCGTTGGATGGGTCTGTGTTTGTCCAATGTGTGCAGGAGGGTTTCTTGACACAATATGTAGACAGGCCAACAAGAGGTGAGGCCATACTGGATTTGGTTCTGGGTAATGAACCAGGCCAGGTGTTAGACTTGGAGGTAGGTGAGCACTTTGGGGACAGTGACCACAACTCGGTGACTTTTACTCTAGTGATGGAGAGAGATAAGTGTGCATTGCAGGGCAACAGTTATAGATTGGGGCAGGGAAATTATGATGCGGTGAGGCATGACTTAGGATGCGTGGATTGGAAAAATAGGCTTCAAGGGAAGAACACAAATGACATGTGGAGATTGTTCAAGGAACAGCTCATGTGTGTCCTTGATAAATATGTACCAGTCAGGCAGGGAGTAAAGGGTCTTGCAAGAAGCCGTGGTTTAATAAGGAATTGGAATCCCTTGTGAAAGGGAAGAGGGCGGCCTATGTAAAGATGAAGCGTGAAGGTTCAGTTGTGGTGACTGAGAGTTATAAGGTAGCCAGGAAGGATCTAAAGAGAGAGCTCAGAGCAGCGAGAAGGGGACATGAAAAGTCCTTAGTTGGTAGGATTAGGGAAAACCCAAAGGCCTTCTATAGGTTTGTCAGGAATAAAAGGATGACTAGGGTAGGTATCGGTCCAGTCAAGGATAGTAGTGGGAAGTTGTGTGTGGAGGTGGAGGAGATTGGTGAGACACTAAATCAATACTTTTCGTCAGTATTCACTCAGGAACAGGACACGGTTGCTGATGTGAATATTGAGTCACAAGTGATTAGAATGGATGGCCTTGAGGTACGTAGGGAAGAGGTCTGGGGAATACTGGAAAGGATGAAAATAGATAAGTCCCCTGGGCCTAATGGCATTTATCCTAGGATCCTCTGGGAAGCCAGGGAGGAGATAGCGGAGCCATTGGCCTTGATTTTTATGTCGTCGTGGTCTTCGGGAACAGTACCAGAAGACTGGAGGATAGCGAATGTGGTCCCCTTGTTCAAGAAGGGGAGCAGGGATAGCCCGAGTAACTACAGGCCAGTCAGTCTCACTTCTGTTGAGGCCAAAGTCTTAGAGAGAATTGTAAGGGATAGGATTTATGAATATCTGGATAGGAATAATGTGATCAAGGATAGTCAGCATGGTTTTTTATGGGCAGGTCGTGCCTCACAAACCTTATTGAATTCTTTGAGATGGTGACCACGGAAGTGGACGAGGGTAAAGCAGAAGATGTGGCGTATATGGATTTTAGAAAGGCGTTCGATAATGTACCCCATGGCAGGCTAATGCAAAAACTACGGAGGTATGGCATTGAGGGTGCATTAGAGGTTTGGATTTGGAATTGGCTGGCTGGAAGGAGACAGAAGGTAGTAGTTGATGGTATAGGTTCATCTTGGAGCGCAGTTACTCGCGGTGTTCCACAAGGATCAGTTTTGGGACCATTGCTGTTTGTCATTTTTATAAATGACTTGGAGGAGGGGCTTGAAGGCTTGGTGAGCAAGTTTGCGGATGACACGAAACTCGTTGGAGTGGTGGACAGCGAAGAAGGATGTGGCAGGTTACAGCGTGATATAGATAAGTTGCAGAGCTGGGCAGTAAGATGGCAAATGGAATTCTTTGCAGCTAAGTGTGAAGTCATTCACTTTGGTAGGAGTAACAAGAAGATGGATCACTGGGCTAATGGTAGACTACTTGGTAGTGTGGATGAACAGAGGGATCTTGGTGTCCATGTACACAGATCTTTGAAAGTTGCCACCCAGGTAAATAGTGCTGTGAAGAAGGTATATGGTGTACTGGGCTTTATTGGGAAAGGAATTGAGTTCCGGAGTCCTGAGATCATTTTGCAGTTGTATAAGACTCTGGTGCGGCCTCATCTGGAGTATTGTGTGCAGTATTGGTCGCCATACTACAGGAAGGATGTGGAGGCATTGGAACGAGTGAAGAGGAGGTTTACCAGGATGTTGCCTGGCATGGTAGGAAGATTGTATGAGGAAAGGCTGAGGCACTTGGGACTTTTCTCATTGGAGAAAAGAAGGTTTAGTGGAGATTTGATAGAGGTGTACAAGATGATTAGGAGTTTAGATAGGGTTGACAGTGAGAACCTTTTTCCGCGTATGGAGTCAGCTGTTACTTGGGGACACAGCTTTAAATTAAGGGGAGGTTGGTATAGGACAGATGTTAGGGGTAGATTTTTAACTCAGCGGGTTGTGAGTTCATGAAATGCCCTGCCAGTAGCACTGGTGGTCTCTCCCTCTTTATGGTCATTTAAGCGGGCATTGGACAAGCATATGGAGGTTATTGGGCTAGTGTAGGTTAGGAAGGCTTCGGTCGGCGCAACATCGAGGGCTGAAGGGCCTGTACTGCGCTGTATTTTTCTATGTTTCTATGAACTTACTGTGGAGGAAGACTGGGGACGTCAGGGGAAAAAATGTGATAACTTCAAAAGACTCCAGATAACACGAGGTACTGGAGGTATTAAAATGCATATAAGGGAGACAAGTCCTTGGGAGCTAATGAAGTATATCTCAGGATATTGTGAGAAGCTCAGGAAGAAATTGCGGCGTCCCAAAAAGAGATTTTTCTGTCACTGATAGCCAGAAGTTATCAGTGTCTCCAGGGAGCCTGGAGCGGGGCTAATGTTGTGCCAATGCTTAGGAAAGGCTACGAGGGAAAGCCAGGGACATCAACACCAATTAGCTTGATGTCAGTGGTGCATACGTTGTTGGAAGCATGTCTGCGGGACAGGAGTCCTATGCATTTCCAAAGACAAGGATTGATTAGGGATAGTCAGCACAGCTTTGGAGTACTGCGTAGAATTCTGATCATTCTGATTTAGGAAGCATTTTTGAAACTGTAAATGCTGCAAGGATTGACGAAGATGTTACTGATACTGGAGTGTATGACAGAAATGGAGAGGCTGGATAAGCTGGAAAGTAACATGGAGGTGGGGGAGATGAGAGTTTTGGCAGATAAGGTAAAGGAGAGTGCAAAGAGTTTTCTACAGCACAAAAGTACAATAAAGCAACTGGAGAGACACTAGGGCCCCTCAAAGATCAGTAGGGTCATCGATGTGTGGAACCACAGGAGTTGGGCGAGAGCCTGAATGAATATTTCATGTCAGAATGGACTGTGAACAAAGACTAGGAAACAAAGGAAAGAAACAGTGATGGCTTGTAAAGAGTCCCTATGACAGAAGAGCTGGCGCTGGAGGTCTTAGATCACAAAGGGTGAGAAAGCCCTAGGTCCTAAACAAGTGTATCCCAGAACATTGTGACAATGTAGTAGCAGGGACATGAGCAGGGATATTTATATCATTGTCTTTCTCATTTCCATTGGGTGGAGGTGGCTGAGGGGTGACCTTCTAAAGGTTTAGAAAACCATGATGGGTACAGGAAAGTTGATTAGCCAACGTTTTTACCCCCGGGTAGTGGGGTCCATAACTAGATGGGATTGAACTGCAGAAGGGGAAGGTGTTAGCAATTCTGGAAAGTGTTAAAATTGGTAAGTCCCTTGCGCTGGATAAGATTGATCCTTTTATTCTCTGGTAAGCCAGGAAGGAGATTGCCAAGCCTTTGGCTTTGATTTTTATGTCGTCATTGTGTACAGGAATAGTGCCAGAAGGCTGGAGGATAGCAAATGTTGACCCCTTGACCAAGAAGGGAAGTAGAGACAACACTGGGTAATTATAGACCTGTGAGCCTTACTCCGATTCTGGGTAAAGTGTTGGAAAGGCTTGTAAAAGAGGCTAGGATTTATAATCATCTGGAGATAAATAAATTGATGATGGATATTCAGCATGGTTTTGTGAAGGGTAGGTCATGCCTCACAAATCTTATTGACGTATTTGAGCAGGTGACCTAACGAGTGGATGTGGGTAAAGCAGACCTTGGTAGTGCGGATGAACAGAGAGATCACTGTGTCTATGTACATGGATTCGTTGAAAGTCGCCACCCAGTTTGATAGAGTTATTAAGAAGGCATTCAGCGTGTGAGCTTTTATTGGTACAGGGATTGAGTTTCAGAACCATGAGATAATGCTGCAGCTGGTCAAAACTCTGGTGCAGCCGCATTTGGAGTTTTGACTATGGTTCAGATCAACGCATTACAGGAAGGATGTGAATGATTTGGATAGGGTTCAGAGGAGACTTACTAAGATTTTAAAGAGTCTGAAGTGAAGGTCTTATGAGGAACGATGAGAGACTTGAATCTGTTTCTGTTCGTGAGAAGACATTTGAGGCCAATTAATTGAGATATATAAGATAATCAGAGTTAGATGGGTTGGACAGTGAGAGTCTTTTCTCTTGGATGGCGATGCCTAATGCGAGGGGAGACAGTAAATTGAGGTAGATACTAAATTAATAAATAGATATGGGACAGATGCCAGAGGTAGGTTCTTTACTCAGAATAGTCGGGCCATGGAATGCATTGCTGGCAACAGTGGTAGACTCGACAAGGTTAAGGGCATTTAAATGGTCGTTGGATAGGCATATGGACAAGAATGGATTAGTGTTAGCTCCTTGGGCTTCAGATTGGTTCCACAGGTCGGCGCAACATCGAGAGCTGAAAGGCCAGTACTGCACTGTCATGATCTGTGTTCGGGAGGGCATAAGTATGAGATGGGAGAGGAAGGACTTAGATGGGATTGGAGGAGAACATTTTTCACAGAGGATGGTGCAGGCATGGAATGGGTTCCCGGGGAAGTGGTAGAGCAAAGTACAATAACAACATGTAAAAGACATTTGGGCAGATACATGGAGAGGAGAAGGTTTGAAGGGAGTGCAGGGTCAAGTGCAGGGAAACATGACTTGTTCAGGGACTCTGGTCAGCATGGATTATTTGGATCCAAGGAACCGTTTCCATGCTGCATGGCTCTGTCTCCAGTTATTGGAGGAGGAGACCACCGAGATAAGGCATGTGATAGACACTGAAGCAAGTTACAGTGATAATGATGGTAATCTGGAGTGCAGTACATTTCAAATATGTGGAGGGGCTATCGGGAAGGGAGGAGGTTACAGAGACAGGAACTGTTATAGGAGATACAAATTATTGAAGACACTGGCGCACAAGACATACCACAGATACAGTGTTGCAGATTACTGAGTCTTAGTACAACAGAAATTACAGTAGAGGTGGGGATTGAGCCTGGGGGTGTGTGTACTGTGCTCCCCCTCCAGCACTGTATCTATGTCATGTCTTGTTAGCCGATGTTTGGAGCCCTCTTTTGCTCTCTGCTCTGTGCACTGTGAGTGATCTTACCTCATGCAGGATTTATTGAAGACTCCAGATCTCCCTTCTCTTTGTCTTTCTGGCTGACCAACTATCTTCAATGTGGTGTTGCAAGAGACACCCAACAGTTGGGAAGTCTATTGAGTCAGGAACCTTCAGGAGACAGAGAAATAGTCAGATTGGGATGTTAGACGGATGAACTGAGGTTTACACATACAGAATGGCACTAAGTCACACAGAGATCTGGACAATCCCAGTCTGCATCCTTGGCCTGTTCTGCCTCATCGCTCTGGAGTGGAGAATTATGTTGGCTCAGGATCTGGAGTAGCTAAAAGTGTGAGAGACACTGACAGGGGCAGCAATTAGACCCACACAGTGAGGGATACCACATGGAGAGAGACTGAGTAATATCACCAGATTGCTGGAAGATGTCAGTATCAAACAATTGTGCACGAAGAACGGGTTTTGCTTCAGTACACACTGGCAGAACCGATCAGGAATGACCAACCTGTGAGCAGGTGAAGTGATGGCCGAGTGGTATTATTGCTAGAGCATGTCCCCCAAACCTCAGCTAATGTTCAGGGGAGACAGGTTTGAATCCCACCATCAGAAATGGGGGTAAGTTTAAATCAATAATAAAAAATACTTGCAATTAACAATTCATGAATAAGTATGAGACCATTGCTGATGGCCAAAATAATCTTTGTTCATCAAAACGACACTGGTCCTTTAGAGAAGAACATCTGCCTATCCTCACGACATACCCACAGCAAAGTGTTTGTCTCTCAATTACCCTCTGAAATGGCCGAGCAAGCTACTCTAATCAAAGGCAGCTAGGGCTGGGCAAGAAAGGCTGGTCAGCCAGAGACACCCATATCACACAAGTAAATAAAAACAATCCCATTGCACTGGGTCCCAATGGAACCATGATGAGAACGGAGTCCTGGAAATCATGTTGGTAGGTTTATGGACAAAGTTTAAACTGACAGAGAGGATGCAGTGACAGGATTCAAGTGAAAGGAGCTTTCCAAATCCAAAGAGAAAGAGGGAAACATCAGAACAGCATGGGAATGTGACTGAAGACAAGTGGAAAGGAGCAGGGTGGAAAAAGTTTAACTAAAACTGTACATCAGTGAATAGGTTTGTGACAGGCGATTATGGGAAGAGTAAATTATGTTTTATTTTGGAATGGACAAAGTATTTTCAATAAGGTCGATGGATTTGTGACACAGCGATAAATGGGATTTAGACATGGTTACAGGACGAATAAAAGGTGGAACGTAAATATTCAATGGTTCACAATCTTGCTGGGTCTAAGGCAGAATGGGAAAGGGCGGTTGGGTAACGCTGACAGAAATGGGTAACAAAGGCATTACAGAGAAAGCATTTGGCCACAGATCATGAAGTAGAATCTGTCTGAATGTAAATTCTAGCTCGTACTTTCCAAGATCACAAGCAGCAGACCAGTTTTAGCCACTGAACAGGATTTCCTTGCTCATCATTGCATTAAACAGGAACTCATTGGAATTTTTAACAAATGCATTGAGATAATTTTGGGAAACTTCAATATTCGCATAATCTGGCACAATCACACTGACAAGAGTGATATTCGAAGAGGAGAACTTTGTTTTTCCACTCAGTGTTTCTTTGAATATCACATTGTGCAACTGGCGAGGGACGCAGCTATCTCAGAGCGATTGTTGTCTGACGAAGCAGAGTAAATGAGTAATGGCACACAGAGAGATCCTCTGGGAAATTGGGATAAAGTGAAATTTAATTAATTCTAAAGCTTTAACATGAATCACAGAATGTACAAGACACAACGTGTAACAAAATAGACCATTTACATGGGTTTGATAGGAGGATTGACCAAGGGTTAACAGGATGAACAGACTGAAATGTGTGTCTGTAAGCAAACAGTTGAAAACACTTGAAGAATGGTGTAAAACAATCAACAAAAGGACATTCCATTGAAACAGTCAAAACCTCAGCAAGAAATTTCCACCTGTTCCTCACTCAGGCCAAATGGATCTTATTAGATTATCAGGCTTAGAAGATCACCAAAAAGTACTAACAATTCTAAAGTGAGAAAGTGTTTATGCAGTAAGTGTTAGAGGGATTGCGAATGGTCTTCTAGCAGGAGGGGGGCAGTGAGAAGGGAAATCATTGTCAGGGTTTGATGAGATGATAGGAACAGGGAGAGGAGAAGGTGCTGGAGGTGGTGAGAGTGTTACAGAGAGTGATCAGTGCCTGAACGCTGTTACAAAGCCAGTACGAATTGCTGCAGCTGAAGGGGTTTACAGAGGTATGGAGGGACATATGTATTTAATTTATTCATTCATGGGCTGTGGGTGTCACTACCGGAACCAGCATTCTTTGCCCCACTGCTAATTATCAAGAGGGCAGCTCCGAATCAGCCATATTGCTGTGGGTCTGGAGTAACACGACAGCCAGACCAGGTTGAAATATCAGGTGTCCTTCCCTAAAGGATGTAAGTGAACCAGATGTCTTTTTCCTACTGATCAACAACGCATTTATTGTGACCTCACCAGTGTCCACCACAACATCACATCCCAACTCCTACTCTGAATGCTGAGACCAATGAAGGAAACCATCCCAAACGCCTGCTTCACCAGTCTATCTACCTGTGACACGACTTTCAAAGAACTGTGTACCTGCATCCCTGGCTCGCTGATTGACAACACTACCCAGGGCCCGAACATTAATTGTACAATCCCGCCATGGCTTGTTTTAGCAAAATGGAACACGTCACATTTATCTAATTAAACTCCATCTGCTATTCTTCAGCCCACTATCCCAGCAGTACTGGTCATCCTGTTTTATCATAGTTAACCTTCTTCACTGTCCAGTATATCACCAATTTTAGTGCCACCTACAAACGTATTTACCAGGAAATTCTCAGCCAAATCAATTATCCAAATGACAAACACCCCCAGTCAGAAAAACAAAATGTCTCCAACTACTCTTTGTCTCCAACCATGAGGTAAATTGTATATCCAGTAGACAATTCGTCCTGTATGCCGTATCCTTTTACCTTGATCAGAACGTATTACCCAGTTTTCCATTCGGAACATAGAACATAAAACAGTACAGTATAAGGCCCTTGGGCCCTCAATGTTCTGCCGACCTTTTATCTTCCTCCAAGATCAAACTAACGTACATGCATTTCATTTTGCACTATCATCCATGTTCCTTTCCAAGCGTCTATTAAATGCCCCTAATGTACCTAACTCTACTTCCACCACTGCAGTACATTGGACGCACCCACCACTCTGTGGAGAACCAAACTCTGAAATCTCCCCTTAACCTTCTTCCAGTCACCTTAATATTATAATCCCTTCTGATAGCCATTTCTGCCATGGGGAAAAAAAATTCACTGTTCACTGTGTCTGCACCTCTTATTATCTTGTTCACCTCTACCAAGACGTCCCTCATCCTTCTTCACTCCAATGAGGAAAGCCTTACCTCCCTCAAACTTTCTTCATAAGACATGTTCTCCAGTACAGGCAGCATCCTTGTAAATCTTCTTTTTACCATCTCTAAAGCTTCCACATTCTTCCTGTAAGGAGAGAACCAGAACTGAATGTAATATCTAAGTGTGATCTAAGCACAGCTCCATAGAGCTGCAGCATAGCCTCACGGCTCTGAAACTCAATCCCCCAGCTAATGAAAACCAACACAACGTATTTCTTCTTAACAACCCTATCAGCTTGGGTGGCAATTTTGAGGGATCTATGGACGTGGAACCATGCATCCCACTGTTACTCCACACGCCAAGAATCCTACTTTTAACCCAATATTTTAAATTCAAGTTACGACCTTCGAAAACGAATCACTTCACACTTTTCCAGGTTGAACTCTTTCTGCCACCTCTCAGCCCAGCTCCCATTCATGTCAATACTCCGTTACAACCAGCAACAGATCTCCACATTATCCACCACTCCAACAATCTTTGTGTCATTGGTAAACTTACTAACCCAATCTTCTACTCCCACATCCAAATCATTTATAAAAATTACAAAGAGCATGGTTCCAGGAACTGATCCCTGCAGAACACGACTGGTCACAGAACTCCAGACTGAATGTTTTCCATCTATCATCACCCTCTGTCATCTATAGGCCAGGAATTCTGTATCCAGACAGGTTTCCCTGTATCCCATGCCTCCGTACTTTCTGAATAGTTAGAGGTAATGAGGTGCTGTATGAAAGGATGGAGAAGTGCTGTGGGACTGGAGAAGGTTGCAGTGATATCATTTGCTGGAGAGGCTGGAGGGTAGATCAATAAGGGCTGGATGTTACAGACAGAGTAGGGTTGTAGGTGCGTGACAGGATGACTGACATAAGGATTTTTGTACCGTTTTCGGGATAGTGGACACAACAATACGTGTCAAAGTCATTTTGGAAAGAGATAAGGATAGTGCAGAAGTGAAGGTGCCAAATTTGGGGAAGCCCCTAATCATTAGAATGTTACTGTCACTGGGCATTATCACTGTCACGAGACAGGGTCTGGCAAACACAGACTGGGAGGAACTATTTGCAGTTGGGATCATATTCGGATAAAGGAAGAAAGTTAAAGTGATACAGTGAGAATGCAGGGCTAGTGTGCTCCGAGAAGAGAAGAGTGAAAGACAAAGGCAGTAACTCCAGTGAATACTGGTCAAGCGATATCATGAGCTGGATAAAGTAAGGACAGTGCGATGAAAACAGGGGAAGCACTTCAAAAGTATAGAGAGTGCAAGGGGTCCTTAAAAATGATGAGCAAAGAATGGGCTTGAAATACCCTTGGAAGATACTGTTAAGAAAAGGCCACAGGGTATTTTATCAATACAGTTAGAGGAAGAAGATTACCAGTTAAATAGTTGCGCCTGTTAGAAACCAAAGGGATAATCTGTGCATGGAGCCAGAGGAAGTAGGTGAGGTCATCCAATGAATACTTCCCATCTGTATTCACACAGGAGAAAGACATTGTCGCCGGGCATTTCAGTTGGGATGCTGAGGTTCTACAACATGTTAAGATCAATAAGGAGCAAGGAGTAAATGCCTTCACAGGCATAAAGATGGAGAAATCCCGAGAGCCCAAAGAAAGGTATCCCAGGCTGATATGGGAGGTAAGGGAATGAGATTGCTGGGGCCCTGGTGGATATATTTAATACTTTGCTGGACACAGGTGAAGTGCCGAATGACTGGAGGATAGCGAATGTGGTTCCTTTGTTCAAAAGGGTAGCAGGGATAGGCCAGGTAATTACAGAGCAGATAGTCTGACAGCAGGTGGAGGGAAATTTCTGGGAACAATTCTGAAGATGAATACACACTTGAAAAGGCAGGGATCAACTCGGCTAAGTCATCACGGATTTGGCAGAGGAAGATACTGTCTGAGGAATTCAGTTGCTTTTTTTTAAAATGATCTCTCAAAATATTAATGAGGGCAGTGCAGATGATGTGGTTTACATGGACCTGAATAAGGCATTTGACAATGTCCCACATGGAAGGCTGGTCCAAAAGGGAAGATCCAAAGGGATTCAAGGCAAGTTGGTAAATTGGATACAAAATTTGTGTTTGAGATTCTTTCACCAGCGGGTGTACCACAGGGATCTGTGCAGGAACCATCGCTGGTTCGTCTGTCGAATAATAACTTCGATGTGAAAGCAAAAGTAATCATTAGTACGTTTGCAGACGACATGAAAGATGAAGATGTTGTGCACAGTGAGGGGGATGGTCTCCCGCTACAGTCTGATGACGATCAGATGATAATCTGAGCAGTATTTAGTTCTGATCAATGTGAGGACATACCCTATGGGAGGTATGATAAGCGAAGGGCAGACATAACGAATGGTTGGTTCTTGCCGACTACTGAGGAACACAGGGACCTGAATGATCAATCCAAATATCCCTAAAGGTGTCACCACAGGTGGACTGGGTGGGGAAGGCACCTGAACTGGGAGTGCGAGGGGGACTCACATCCTGGTGGGGCGAATTGTTAGAGCTGCTTGAGAGGATATAATCTAATCTGGCAGGGTGTTGAACCTTAAACAGTCGTACGGTCAGAAAAAAGGTTGAGACTGTTGCACAAGTTAAAGACAGCAATTTCAACAGACAAGGCAGGCAAGAACATAGCAGGGAATAGGGGAATACTGATTATTAAACTGCATTTACTTCATTGCAAGGGGCATGACAGCTAAGGAAGATGAACTCAGGACATGGATTGGAACATGGGACTGGGATATTATAGGTATTACAGAAACACAGCTGAGGGAGGGGCAGGACTGGCAGCTCATTGTTTCATGGTGGAGATGCTACAGGAAGCATCGAAGGGGAGGCAAGAGAGGACGCGTGGTGGTGGGCTTCGTTTGCAAGAATTTTCACAGCAGTACATAGAGTGGATATTCCAGTGCGATCGCCCAGTGAGATCGCCCAGTGAAGCTATGTTAGTGGGACAGAGAAATAAGAATGGGTCATCACTCTGACACAATTGTCCTATTGACCCCGAATAATCCGTGGCAGACTGAGAAACAAATATGTCAGGAGATCTCAAATATCGATCACAATAATAGGGCTGTTCTGGTCGGGGTTTTTAAACTTTCCAAACTGAGACTGGGACTGCCAGTGTTCAGTGTTTGCAAGGGTGGAATTTGGTAATTGCGTTCCAGAAAAACTCTCAATCAATATGTAAATGGCCTGAAAAGAGAAAAGGGCAAAACCTGACCTCCACTTGGGAAACAAGGTAGGGAAAGGGACTGAGGCAGTTGTACTAGTTTGAAAATGGCCATGGAAAAGGACAGGCCTGGTCCACAAATTCAAGTTGTAAAATGGGGCCAGACTAATATTGATCGTATCAGCCAGGAACTTTCAAAAGGTGATTGGAGAGTCTATTTACAGGGAAAGTGAAATCTGGCAAGTGAGAATATATTAAAAGTGAGATAAATTGAGCGTTCAGTGCCAGCATATTCCTGTTTGTGTGCAGGTCAATGCTGACAGCATTAGCAAACATTGGCTGTCTGTTGAGGGTCTGGCCAAGGAAAAGGGGGCACATGTCAGGTATAGCCAGCTGGAGCAAGGGAATCCACGTGGATCACAGGGGCTGTAGGAATACACTTTGGGTGGAAATCAGTAATGCAGAAAGGGTACATGAACTAGCCTTGGCAGAGAAGCATAAGGAGAATCCAAAAGTGATTGTATATTAAGATATATTAAGAGTAAAAGAGTAACTCGAGACAAAATACGGGCCCTTAAAGATCAATGAGGCAATTGATGTGCGGATATTTCCTAAGACCCTAAACATTTTTTTCACTCCAGAACTTACTGTGGAGAAAGACTGGGTAACTCATGGAACAAGAGTAGTATGTTAGACAGCAATTGGAGTTCTCTGCAATTCCAGCCTCCCTGCTCTAGGAATGACGTTGTGAAATTTGAAAGTGCTCAGAAAAGATTAACAAGATATTGTCCGGGTTGTTGCTAAATAAGCTGGGGTTACTGTCACTGGAGAATCGGAGACTGAGGGGTGACCTGACAGAGGTTTAAATAAACATGAGGTGTATGGATTGGGTAAACATTCAAGGTCTTTTCCCAGGGGTTGGGGAGTCCAAAACTAGAGGGCATAGGTTTAAGGTTAGAGGGGAAAGGTTTCAAAGGGATTGAAGGGACAGTTTTTTCATGCACATGGTGATACGTGTATGAAATGAGCTGAGAGAGAAAGTAATGTAGACTAATACAATTACAACATTTAAAAGGTATCTGGTTGTGTATATAAATAACAAGTGTTTTGAGGTACGTGGGCCAAATGCTGGTAAATGGGATGGATACATTTGGATCTTCTGGTCAGCATGGATGAGTTGGACCGAAGGCTCTGCTTCCATGCTATCCATCTCTATGACTTGAAAAGAGGGCATGTTATAGAAGAGGTGATGCTGGAGGTTTTAAAACACAAAGGTATGGACAGCACCATGACCTCATTAAGTTTATCATAGGACATTGTGGGATGCTAGGCAAGAAATTGTGGAGCACCGAGCAAAGGTATTTGTACAATTAACAGCCAAGTGTGATGTGCTGGAAGACTGGAGGGTGGAATCGTGGACTGTGAGGGAGGTTTGCTGAAATGGATCTTGATAATATGGCTGAATGGACTGAGAAACCTTAGATGGAATTCAATCTGAATGAATGCAAGGTAGTGCACTTGGTAAAACAAATAAGGGTAGAGCTTATACAATTAATGTTCGGGCCTCAGTTAGTGTTTTAGAGCAGAGGGATCTCCGGGTTCAGGTACATAAATCTTGAAGTTTGCATCACAGGTTGGATAAGGCACTGCTTGGCATGCCTGACTATTGCTCAGTCCTTTGAGTGGAGGATTTTGGACGTCATATTGAGATTGTATAAACATTGGTGAAGCCTCTTCTGCAATACTCTGTCCAGTTCTGGTCGCCCAGTTATTGTGAGGATACTATTAAGGTGCAGAGGGTTCAGAAGAGATTTACCAGAATGTGGCTGGGTATGGAAGTCTTGGGTTCTGAAAAAAAAGCCTATCCAGCCAGTCTTTTTTCACTTGAGCCTGGAGGATGAGAGATGGCCTGATGGAAGTTTATGAAAAAGATGAGGGATAGAGTTAATGGCAGTTGCCTTTTCCTCAGGATGGGGAAGTCTCAAGTGGAAGGGCCACATTTTTAAGGTGCGAAGAGGGATATGTTAAAAAAAAAGACATGGAGGCTAATTGTTACACAGAGGGTGGTTTGAGAGTGGAATGAACTTCCTGAGGAAGGGGGGAATGTGGGTACAAATACAATGTTTAAAACACATTTGATTAAGTAAAAGAATAGGGAGGGGTTAGAGGGATATGGGCCAGCAACAGGCAGCTGGGATGTGTTTAGTTTTTTAGGTTATATTTGGTACCAACTGAAGGGTCAGTTTCCATGCTTTATGGCTCTATGACAGGAATATAGTCTTATTCCATTATTTAAGAAAGGCTGCAATGGATAGCCAGGGAACTTAAGACCAATTAGCCCAACGTCAGTGGTGGGTAAGTTGTGAAAGCGATTCTGCCAGACAGGATTCACATTCATTTGGAAAAGCAAAGATTGATAAAAGATAGTCAGCAGGGCATTGTGCAGACAGAGTCAGGTCTCACTAACTTGATTGCTTTCGTTGAAGTTGTGACCATACATTGTCTACACTAACGTCAGAAGGGCCTTTGACAGGGTTTAGCATGATACACTGGTGAGTGAGGTTAGATCACATGGGATCAGGGAGAGCTCGCCAACTGGATACAAAATTGGCTTGACAATAGGAGACAGAGAGAGGTAGGAGAGGATTGTTGTTCAGACTGTAAGCCTGTGACCAGCGGTGTGCCATAAGGATCAGGGCTGGGTCCACTGATGTGAATCATCTAAATAAACGATTTGGTTGAGAATATAGGAGCCATTATTTGTAATTGTATGGATGATCAGATTAATGGTGTTGTGGGCAGTGAATACGGTTATCAAAGGGTATCTCGACTAACTGGGGCAGTGGACCAAGGAATGAAAGATGGAGTAGAATTCAGATGTTGGATTTTGTTAAGACAAACCAGGGAGGACTAACACAGTTAATGGCAGGGCCCTGGGCAGTGTTGTCGAACAGAGAGAGAACAAGGGGTGCAGTTACATTGTTCCTTGGAAGTGGCATCACAGGTGGACAGCTTGGAGAAAGCATCATTTGGTAAACTTGCCCTCATTGGCAAGCACTTTGCTATATGAGTTGGAGATATTTGTAACATTGTCCTAAATATTTCCCTTGGGCAGAGGAGGCAATGGGGTGAACTTATCAAGGTTTACAAAATCTTGCGGGCCCTGAGTAAGGTGAATAGCCAAGGGTAGGTGAGTCCAAACTAGAAGGTATAAATGGGAGGTGTGAGAGCAAGGATTTAAAGAGGAAGTGGAGGGCCAACATTATCCACAGAGTGTGGTGCATAGACGGAATGAACTGCCAGGGGCACATGGGAGAAACAAGAACAATTGCAACATGGAAAAGACATTTGGGCAGGTACATGGAGAGAGAAGGTTTGACCGAATATGGGCCAAACAGAGGCTGAAGCGAATCGTTCAGTTTGGTAAACCTGGTCAGCACGGACGAGTCGGACCGTAGGTTCTGTTTCCGTGCTGCATGAATCTGTCTCCAGTTATTGGAGGAGGAGACTACTGAGATAAGGCATGTTGTAGACATTGCAGCCAGTTACAGAGACAGGGATGGTACGCTGGGATGCAGTACATTTCAAATATGTGGACGGACGAAAGGGAAGGGAGGAGGTTACAGGGACTGTAACTGATGTAGTAGTTACACACTGTTGAAGACACTGGTCAAGGAGATATGACATAGATACAGTGTTGGACAGGGAGTGCAGAACAGAATGACCCCAGGCAGAAGTGCCACCCTCTCATGGGAGGCCTGCTTTCCCATTGGTTATACTGATGCTCACTAAGACAGCACAGTCCTGGATCGATAACTGTGACACTCCCGATGCTGACTCAGTACAAAGTAAGTTAAAGTCGGGGCGGTGATTGAGCCTGGCGTGTGTCTGTACTGTGCTCCTCCTCCAGCACTGTATCTATGTCATGTCTTGTTAGCCGAAGGTTCCAGATCTCCCTGCACTTTGTCTCTCTGGCTGACCAAACATCTTCAATGTCGTGATGGACGAAACACCCAGCAGCTGGGAAGTCCACTGAGTCAGTAACTTCCTGAGGAGACTGAAAGATAGATAGAATAGGAAATTAGACAGAAGCAGTGAGGGTTACACAGGGAGAATGATACTGTGTCCCACAGATATCTGGAAAATCCCAGTCTCCATCCCTGGCCTGAGCTGCTGTGTCCCTTCAGAGTGGACAATTCTGTTGGCTCATGATATGGAGTAGCTGCAAGTGTGAGAGATGTTGACAGAGGCAGCAATTAGATCCACACAGTGAGGGATACCACATAGAGAGAGACTGAGTGCTATTAGCAGAGTTCAGGATGACTTTAGGATCAAACAAGTGTGTAGGAAGAACGGGTTTAGCTTCATGATGTATCAGTGCTCAGGGTTGAACAACCTGTGAGCAGGTGAAGTGCTGGCTTGGTATTATTGCTCGAGCATGTATGCCAAACCTCAGCGAATGTTCTGTGGAGGCAGGTTTAAATCCCACCATCAGAAATGGAGAAATTTGAAATCAATAACTAAAACACATGGTAATTAACAATCCTTAAATACTTATGAAAACATTGCTGATGTACAAAAAAAAGCCCAAACACTTGTCTTGAAGAGAAGGACATCTGTCCATCCTCATGTGGTCTGCAAGACATACCCACAGCAAAGTGTTTGCCTCTCAATGACCCTCTGAAATGGCCGAGCAAGCTACTCAGCTCAAGGGCAGCTAGGGCTGAGCAAGAAAGGCTGGTCAGCCAGAGACACGCACATCCCATACCTGATTTAATAAATAATCCATTAGGATGGTCCGACTGGAACCGTGCTGGGACCAGGGTCCTGGCCAATCGTGTTGGTAGGTTTATGAACAGGGCTTCAAACTGACAGAGAAGATGCAGGGACTGGATTCAGGTGAAAGGATCTTTCAGGTGAAAGGATCTTTCCAAATCCACAGAGAAAAGGTGAAGTATGGGAGCAGCACGGGAATGTGACTGAAGACAAACAGAAAGGAACAGGATGGGACAAAGTTTAACTAAAACTGTACATCAGGGAATCGGTTTGTGACAGGAAATTGTGGGAAAGAGTAAATTATGTTTTTTTTTGGAATGGATAATGTCTCTTCAATAAGGTAGATTCATTTGTGACATAGAGATAAAAGAGATTTAGACACCAGAGAGACGTGGTTAAAGGGCGAACAAAAGGTGGGCATAAATATTCAATGGATCACAACCTTGTGGAAACTCAGGCAAAATGGGTAACGCTAACAATAATGGATAACAAAGGAATTACAGAGAAAGCATTTGACCTCAGATCATGAAGTAGAGTCAGTTTGAATGTAAATTCTGGCTACTACTTGCCAAGGACACAAGCAGCAGAACAGTTTTAGCCACCAAACAGCATTTCATTGCTCATCACTGAATTAAACAGGAACTCATTGGAATTTTTTAACAAACACATTGTGATAATTTTGGGAAACTTCAATATTCCCATAATCTGGGACAGTCACACTGACAACAGTGCTATTGGAAGAGGAGTTCAGAGAACTTTTTTCAGTGTTGCTTTGAATAACAAATTGTGCAACTGGCTAGGGACATAACTATCTCAGAGCGATCATTGTGTGATGAAACTTAGTGAATAAGTAATATCACCTGGAGAGATCCTCTGGGAAATTGTGATAAAGTGCAGTTTAAAGAAATATAAAGTTTTAAAGTGAATCACAGAAAGGACACGCTACAACTAGAAACAAAAACAGCCAATTACATGGGTTTAAGAGGAGAATGGACTAAAGTAAACAGGCTAAACAGACTTAAATGTTTGCCTGTAAACGAACAGTGGAAATCATTTGAAGGAACAGTGTAAATCACTCAACGAAAGAACATTCCATTGAAGCAGACAGCATGAAATTCCCACCGGCCCCTCACTCAGGACAAAGTGTATCGTATTAGATTATGAAGATGAGAAGATCATCACAAAGTACTTAAAATCTTAAAATGAGAGTCCGTTGAAGGAGTAAGCGTGAAAGGGATTGCAAAGGGTCTGATAGCAGGGGGAAGGCAATGGGAAGGGGAATCATTGTCAGGGTTTAATGTCACAAAAGGAACAGGGAGAGTTGAAGGTGCTGGAGGTGGTAAGAGTCTTACAGAGAGTGGTCAGGGCATGAACGGTGTTACAAAGCCAGTATTAATTGCTGCAGCTGGCAGTGTTTGCAGAGGTAGGGTTTGCATATGTATTTTTATTTATTCATTCATGGGATGTGGGTGTCTCTGCTAATTACCCAGTGGACAACTCAGAGTCAGCCATATTGCAGTGGGTCTAGAATCGCATGTTAGCCAGACCAAGTTAGAATGTCAGATGTCTTCCCTAAAGGAGGTCAGTGAACCAGAATTAGTTCTTCCCACTGATCAACAATGTTTTAATAGTGGCCTGACCAATATCTTGTACAGATACAACATGACGTCCCAACTCCTACTCTTAATGCTCTGCCCAATGAAGGAAACCATCCCAACTGCCTGTTTCACCAGCCTGTCTACCTGTGACACCACTTTCAAAGAACAGTATACCTGCATTCCTGGGTCACTGATTGACAACACTACCCAGGGCCCGAACATTAACTGTACAATCACCAAAATGGAGCACTTCACATTTATCGAATTTTACTCCATCTGCTATTCTTCAGCCCACTATCCCAGCAGTACTGTTCATCCAGTTGTATCACAGATAACCTTCATCACTGTCCACTTTACCACCAATTCCAGTGTCACCCAAAAAACTTACTTAACGGGAAACCAATATTCCCATCCAAACCATTTATCCAAATAACAAACTACACCGCTGGTCACATGCCTCCTGTCAGAAAAACAACATGTCTCCAACACCCTCTGTCTCCTACCATCAAGCCCAATTTTCTGTCCAGTTGACTAGCTCCTCCTGAATGCGGTATCCTTTTACACTGATCTGAGCTTATTATCCAGTTTAAGATACGACAGGTAGAACACAGAACAGTACAGAACAAGACCCTTCGGCCATGGTGACATGCCAATCCTTTAACCGACCGTAAGATTAAAAAAGAGTGGCAGATAAAGTTTAATTCAGATAAATGCGAGATGCTCCATTTTAGGAAAGTAGATCTTAACAGGACTCAAACACGTAATGGTAAGGTCCTAGGGAGTGTTGCTGAACCAAGAGACCTTGGGGTGCAGGTTCATAGCACCGTGAAAGTGGAATCGCAAGCAGATAGGATAGTGAAGAAGGCGTTTGGTATGCTTTCCTTTATTGGTCAGAGTACCGAGTACAGGAGTTGGGAGGTTATGTTGCGACTGTACAGCACATTAGTTAGGCCATTGTTGGAATATTGTGTGCAATTTTGTTCTCCTTACAATCAGAAAGGTGTTGGGAAACTTGAAAGGGTTCAGACAAGATTTACAAAAATGCTGCGAGGGTTAGAGGATTTGAGCTACAGGGAGAGTGTCAGAGGCTGAGGGGTCACCTTATAGAGGTTTACAAAGTTATGAGGGGCATGGATAGGGTAAATAAACAAAGTCTTTTCCATAGGGTGGGTGAGTCCAGAACTGGAGGTTTGGGGTGAGAGGGGAAAGATATGAAAGAGACCTAAGGGGCAACTTTTTCACGCAGAGGGCGGTACGTGTATGGAATGAGATACCAGAAGAAGTGGTGGAGGCTGGTACAATGGCAACATTTAAGAGGTATTTGGATGCGTATATGAATTGGAGGCGTTTGGAGGGATCTGGGCCGAGTGCTGGCAGGTGGGACTAGATTCGGTTGGGATATCTGGTCGGCATGGACGGGTTGAACTGACGTGTCTGTTTCCATGCTGTACATCACTACGACTCTAACTTCAATTCCCTTCATTTTATTATCATCCATGTGCCTATCCAGGAGTATATTAAATGTCCCTAATGCATCTAATTTTACTGCCACCGCTGGCAGTGCATTCCACATACACCACTCTATATGTAACGAGCCTAACTCTGAAATCCCCCCTTAACCATCCGCGAATCACCCGAAAATTTTACCCCTTGTCATAGCTATTTATGTCAGGGTAAAGAAATCTCTCTCTATTCGCTCTATCTATGACTCTCATCACCTTGTTCACCTCTGCCAAGTCACCTCTCATCCTTCTTCACTCCAATGAGAAAAGCCTTAGCTCCCTCAACCTTTCTTCATAAGACATACTCTCCAGTCCAGGTAGCATCCTGGTAAATCTCCTCTTTACCCTCTCTAAAACCTCCACATCCTTCCTGTAATGAAGGGACCAGAACTGAACACAATATTCCAAGTGAGGTCTAACCAGGGCTCTATAGAGCTGCAGCATAACCTCACAGCTTTAAAACTCAATTCTCAAACTAATGAAATCCAACACAATATATTCCTTCTTAACAAGCCGATCAGCTTGGTTGGCAACTTTGAGGGATCTATGGACTTGGAACCCAAGATCTCTCTGTTCCTCCTCACTGCCAAGGATCCTACCTTTAACCCTGTATCCTGCATTCAAATTCAATCTTCAAAATGAATGACTCCACACTTTTCCAGATTGAACTCCACCTGCCACTTCTCAGCCCAGCTCTACATCCTGTCATTGCCCCATTGCAACCTACAACAGCCCTGCACACTATCCACCACTCCACCAACCTTCGTGTCATTGGCAAACTTACTAAACAACTCTTTCACTCACACATCCAACTTATTCATAAAATCACAAAGAGCAGAAGTCCTGTAACAACTCCCTGCAGAAAACCACTGGTCACTGAGCTCCAGGATGAATTGTTTCTATCTATCATCACCCTCTGTCTTGTGTGGGCCAGTAATCCCGTATCCAGACAGACAGGTTTCCCTGTATCCCATGTCTCCGTACTTTCTGAATGAACCATAAAGGTGTTTCATCACATTCTGAAAAGATTCAATAAGACATGTAAGGCATGACCTGCCCATTACACAACCATGCTGACTACCTCTAATCAAATTATGGTTTCCCAAGGAGTAATAATTCCTGTCTCTCAGAGTCTTCTCCAATAATCTGCACACTACAGACATAAGACTGACAGGTGTGCAATTCCCAGGATTATTCCTATTCCCTTTCCTGAATAAGGGACTAATATTTTCTTGCCTCCAATCATCTGGTAAGACTCCAGTGGACAGTGAGGGTGCAAAGGTCACCACCAGGTGCGCAGCAATCCATTCCCTCGCTTCGTGTACTAACTTTGGACGCATCTCGTCTGCGTCAGAGATGTATCGATCCTTATCTTTTACGAAATTCTCAGCATTTCGTCGTTCTTAGCATCCACCTGTTCACGTCCATCAGCCTGTTTCACGCTGTCCTCACAAACGACAATACCCTTCTCAGCAGTGAATACTGAGACATAGTATTCATTAAGGACCTCTCATTAAGGAGCTCCTTTCTCTCAGAATCTCCTCTAACATCTTCCCCATCACTGGGCTCACGGGGCTGTAATTTCCTGGCTTTTCCCTGCAGCCCTTAAGTGACGGAACAGCATTCGCCGCCCTCCAGTCTTCTGACACCTCACTGTGTCTGATGATAATATAAATATCTCTGTTGGGGATACTGCAATCTCTTCCCGAGCTTCTCACAATATTCTAGCACAGACCTAATGAGCTCCTGAGGATTGATCTACCTTTATTTGTTTTAAGATTCCAACACTTTCTCTTCTCTGGTGAGGATTCTTTCCAAGACATCATTATTTATTTCACCAAGTTCCCGAGCTTCCATGTCTTTCGCCACAGTAAATACTGACAAGATTATTTTGTCTAATATCTCACCCATCCCCTCTGGTTCCACACATTGGTGACCTCATGGATCTTTAAGGGGCCCTATTCTCTACCAAATTACTCTTTAGCCCTTATTGAAACTTGTGTAAAGGTTTCTGATAATTCAAATACACCATATCCCCAAAACCACTATACCCCTCCTACACCCTTACAATTCTGCCATTTATATTCACACCAACAAATTAAATCCAACAGGCTCAAAAACAAATTCTCTTTTATCAAAAGTGTTTCTAAGTGGCCAGTTATTGTATATTGACATATCGTTTCGAACAATTTCAGCATGCTGGGGCAGATGCTGGGAAGTTAGAAAACTTAACAGTGCAGCACAGAAACAGACCATTCGGCCCACCACATCTGTGTTGTCTAAGATACTATTCTAACACATACCATCTGCATTCACATGGTCCATATCCCTCTATTCCCTACCTGTTCATGTTTCTGTCTAAATCCCACTTGAAACTTAACTCACATTTCTGCTTCTACGACCTCCATCAGTAACATCCACTCTACATAAAAAAAACTTGCCTCGTTTAAACTTCCTCTTTCTCACCTTAAACCCATGCGCTCTAGTATTTGAAACTTGCACACTAGAAAAGAGATTCTGATTATCGACATTATCTAACCCTGTTCCAAATGTTATATTACTGTACCTGGTCACCTGACAGCCTCTTATACTCTCATTAAACAATCCAACTTTGTATAATTTCCTCTTACACCGAACACACTCTTAAAAAACCCGAACATAGGCAACGTGCTGATAAACCCCTTTTGTCCCCTCTCCAAAGCCTCTACATCTTTCCTATTGTGTGGAGATGAGACCTGCACCCAGTACTCCAAATGAGGCCAAAACAACCATTTGATACAATTACAACATCAGATGCAAACCACTATACCCAACGTTGTGACCAATAAAGGTCAGTGCTCCATTTGCTTTTTTCCCATCTGAAAGACTTCTGTTACCATTTTCTGTGAGTTACTGACTTGCACCAAGATCCTTCTGTATATCAATATCCTTCAGTATGATAACTTTCTTCTTGAATTTGACATCATCTCACACTTGTCCAGATTAAACTCAATTTGCCATTTCTGTCTATCTCTCCAACTGTTCTGTCACCTCCTGCAGATTTTAGTTAATCAGGAAAACAAGGGTTTTGTGGAAAAGGCAGGAAAGTAGAGCTGAACATCCATGATCTGATTGAAGGACAGAGCATACTCAATGGGCCAAATGGCCTCATTCCCCTCCTAAATCTCATGGTCTGCGTACAAATTCAAAATGTCCTGCATAATATTATTTGTCTCTGCTCACAAAACTCCTTTATAATGGGATTCTTGGATATTTATTAGGACACAGCATTTGATCTACAAATATGATATGATGTTATAGAAAACTCTCACATAAAATCCAGGATTCTATCCGTTACAGCACTGATACCCATTGCTGTATGAGTCGGCATGGAGACCACTGTCACACACAGTTACTGTACTGCCCTTGCTACAAGTACATTCAGTGTCCTGACTGTTACTATATTGACATTACCATCACTGTCTGGTGCCTACAAAAGAATTCATGCTAACGGTTGCTGCTGCTTGCTTAATCTCAGCTCCACTTTTGATATTCAAATATACATGACTGTCTCATTAATGCATTAACCTCATCCTTCCTTCACAACTTGTTGGCTTTTTGCCTAGTCTACCTATTGGGACTAGATTGGGTTGGAATATCTGCTCTGCATGGATGGGTTGGACCGAAGGGTCGGTTTCCATGCTGTACATCTCTCTGACTCTATCCCAACAACCCTTCAGTATTCACGTCCCAGCGATGGTCATTCTGCAGCTAAATCTCCGGAATGACAGTTCCATCATATCTGATCACTGTCATTCCTTCTCCCTTATGGCGATTACAGGGAGTCATTCCTCGGTAGTGGGGATTGAACAGATGCGTCGAGGTTACAGAGATAGGGAGGCTTACAGGACTCGGGGGTGTTAGAGTTAAACAGAGTGACAGCTGGTCAAGAATGTCAGTAGGAGATTGGGGATTGGAGGAATTTTCAGAGATCGAAAAGGGAACTGGATTAGATTCTGGAGATAAGGATAGGGATGGAGAAAGGAAGAGGTAGGCAGACGAAGAGGCACAGACAGGGAGCTGTTTCATCTAGGAGATTATTGTACATACTAACAGAGATATGGAAGGGTGTCCTGACTGAAGACGTTTACAGATATAAGAAGGCTTCTAGGCTCTGGAGGCTACATAGCTAGGAAGGCAATGGAGATTGCCAGGTTACTGGGTTGGAGACAGTTACACAAATGGGGAGGGTTGCACAAACTGAAAGAGGTTCTTGTGGTCGCGAGAGGTATGGTGTCAGGAATGAGGATGAAATTTAACAAGATAAAGATCAAAGAATTGGAGAAGGATAAGGAGATTACAAATTTTTCACAGCTAAGGAAGGGTTGTAGGAGCTGGAGAAGATTACATAGATAGGGACTGATGGAGAGGTTAAAGACAAATACATTGACATGGAAGGTGGTATTGATAGGAGGAGCTTACAAGGATAGACAAGGCTGTCAGGGTTAACAGGGGTGAAGGAATTTAGTATCTACTGGAGAAGTTTAGGAATTAGTGTGTTAGGGACTGAAGAACCTGACAGACACAAAGACAGAGGTGTGGTGTGGACTAGACGAGATTCCAAACCGAGGAAGGATTCTCGGGACTGGCGGATATTACTGAGATCATGGGTCAGGATTGATGCCTGCGATCCCCTGTGTTGTCGCATTGAGGACCAGTACAGCAGAGGTGAAAGCAAGACCTCACAAGATGGTTAGAATGAAGCCTAGAATGTTACTTGCCCAGCTCTGTATCGATGTCCGCTCTTCCAGGTCTGAATATAGAAGTCTACTACCTCCACCCTGTGCTGTTTACTGTGAGTGATCTTACCGGCTGTATGATTTACTGAAGGCTCCAGATCTCCCTCTCTCTCTGGCTGACTAACCAGCTTCAATGAGGTGATGGATGAGACAGAAGTTAGGAACATCCTGATTACCTGCATGAGACAGAATGGGAAATTAGATTGATGCAATGAGGATAACACATGCAGAGTTGCACTGAGTCCAGCAGAGATCTTAAAAATCCCAGTCTCCATCCCTTGCCCGTGCTGCTGCGTCTCTCTGGATTGGACAATTCTGTTGACCCAGGATCTCAGACCATCAATGACATAGGTAGGCACCAATGACATAGGTAGGAGGAGTGCTGAGGATGTTAGACAGGCTTTTAGGGAGCTAGGTTGGAAGCTCAGAGTTAGAACGAACAATATTGTTGTCTCTGGTTTGTTACCCGTGCCACGTGATAGAGAGTCGAGGAATAGGGAGTGAGAACAGTTAAATGCGTGGCTACAGGGATGGTGCAGGAGGGAGGGATTTCGGTACTTGGATAACTGGGGTTCTTTCTGGGGAAGGTGGGATCTCTATAAACAGGATGGTCTGCACCTGAACCTGAGGGGCACCAGTATCCTTGGGGGGAGGTTTGCTAGTGCTCTTGGGGGGGGGGGGGGGGGGGTTAAACTAACTCTGCAGGGGCATGGGAACCCAGACTGTAGCTTTGGGGTGCAGGACATGGAGTGTAGGGAGGTTAGGAATATGGCATCAATCTTAAAGGAGTGTGCCTGTAAATAGAAGAGTGGCTTGAAGTGTGTATACTTTAATACCAGAAGTATACGAAATAAGGTAGGTGAACTTGCAGCGTGGGTTGGTACCTGGGACTTCGATGTTGTGGCTATTACGGAGACGTGGCTAGATCAGGGACAGGATTGGCTGTTGCAGGTTCCAGGGTTTAAATGTTTTAGTAGGGTCAGAGGTGGGGGTAAAAGAGGGGGGGGGGTGGCTTTGCTTGTCAAAGATAGTATTACAGCGGTGGAAAGGAAGATGGACGAAGATTTGCCATCTGAGGTAGTTTGGGTTGAGGTTAGGAATAGGAAAGGTGAGGTCACCCTGTGAGGAGTCTTTTACAGGCCTCCTAATAGTCCTAGAATCGTTGAAGAAAGGATTGCAAAGATGATTCAGGAGAAGAGTGACCGTAATAGGGTGATTGTTATGGGAGACTTTAACTTTCCTGATATTGATTGGGAAAGCTATAGCTCAAGTTCGTTAGATGGGTCAGTGTTTTTGCAATGTGTGCAGGAGAGCTTCCTGACACAATATGTAGATAAGCCAACAAGAGGTGAGGCCATACTGGATTTGGTTCTGGGTAACGAACCAGGCCAGGTATTAGAACTAGAGGTAGGTGAGCACTTTGGGGACAGTGACCACAATTCGGTGATTTTTACTCTCGTGATGGAGAGGGATAAGTGTGTACTACAGGGCAAGAGTTATAGCTGGGGGCAGGGAAATTATGATGCGTTGAGGCATGACTTAGGATGTGTGGATTGGAAAAGTAGATTCCAAGGCAAGAGCGTAATTGATATGTGGAACTTGTTCAAGGAGCAACTATTGACTGTCCTTGATAAGTACGTACCTATCAGGCAGGGAGGAAAGGGTCATGTGAGGGAGCCGTAGTTTAATAAGGAGTTGGAATCCCTTGTTAAATGGAAGAGGGAAACCTTTGTAAAGATGAGGCGTGAAGGTTCAATAGGGGCGATTGAGAGTTATAAGGTAGCCCGAAAGGACCTGAAGAGAGAGCTAAGAGCAGCAAGCAGGGGACATGAAAGGTCCTTAGTTGGTAGGATTAGGGAAAACCCTAAAGCTTTCTATAGGTATGTTAGGAATAAAAGAATGACTAGGGAAGGAATAGGTCCAATCAAGGATAGTAATGGGAAGTTGCTTGTGGAGGCTGAAGAGATTGGGGAGGCACTGAATGAATACTTTTCGTCAGTATTCACTCAGGAACAGGACATTGTTGTCGATATGAATACTGAGGCACGAATAAGTAGAATGGATGGCTTTGAGATATGTAGAGAAGAGGTGTTGGAAATTCTGGCAAGGGTGAAAATAGATAAGTCCCCTGGGCCTGATGGCATTTATCCTAGGATTCTCTGGGAAGCAAGGGAGGAGATTGCAGAGCCATTGGCCTTGATTTTTGTGTCCTCTTTGTCTACAGGAGTAGTGCCAGAGGACTGGAGGCTAGCAAACTTGGTTCACTTGTTCAAGAAGGGGAGTAGGGATAATCCTAGTAACTATAGGCCAGTGAGTCTCACTTCTGTTGTGCGCAAAGTCTGAGAGAGAATTGTAAGGGATAGGATTTATGCATATCTGGATAAGAATGATGTGATCAAGGATAGTCAGCATGGTTTTGTGAAGGGCAGGTCGTGCCTCACAAACCTTATTGAATTCTTTGAGAAGGTGACTAAGGAGGTAGATGAGGGGAAAGCGGTAGATGTGGTATATATGGATTTTAGTAAGGCGTTTGATAAGGTCCCCCATGGTAGGCTACTGCAGAAAATACAGAGATATGGCATTGAGGGTGAGTTGGAGGTTTGGATTAGGAATTGGCTGGCTGGAAGAAGACAGAGGGTAGTAGTTGATGGCAAAGGTTCATCTTGGAGTGCCCTCACTAGCGGTGTTCCGCAAGGATCTGTTTTGGGAACATTGCTGTTTGTCATTTTTATAAATGACCTGGAGGAAGGGTTAGAAGGTTGGGTGAGCAAGTTTGCGGATGATACGAAAGTCGGAGGAGTTGTAGACAGTGAGGAAGGATATGGCAGGTTACAGCGGGATATAAAGAAGCTGCAGAGCTGGGCAGAAAGGTGGCAAATGGAGTTCAATGTAGCTAAGTGTGAGGTGATTCACTTTGGTAAGAGTAATAAAAAGATGGGTTACTGGGCTAATGGTAGACTACTTGGTAGTGTGGAAGAGCAGAGGGATCTTGGTGTCCATGTACACAGATCTCTGAAAGTTGCCACCCAGGTAAATAGTGCAGTGAAGAAGGCATATGGCGTACTAGCTTTTATTGGTAGAGGAATTGAGTTCCGGAGTCCTGATGTCATGCTGCAGTTGTATAAGACTCTGGTGCGGCCGCATCTGGAATATTGTGTGCAGTTTTGGTCGCCATACTATAGGAAGGATGTGGAGGCACTGGAACGGGTGCAGAGGAAGTTTACCAGGATGTTGCCTGGAATGGTAGGAAGATCCTATGCGGAAAGGCTGAGGCACTTGGGGTTGTTTTCATTGGAGAAAAGAAGGTTTAGGGGTAACTTGATAGAGGTGTACAAGATGATTAGGAGGTTAGATAGGGTTGACAGTGAGAACCTTTTTCCACGTATGGAGTCAGCTATTACAAGGGGGCATAGCTTTAAATTAAGGGGGGGGGTAGATATAGGACTGATGTTAGGGGTAGGTTCTTCACTCAGCGAGTCGTAAGTTCATGGAATGCCCTGCCAGTAGCAGTAGTGGACTCTCCCTCTTTATGGGTATTTAAGAGGGCATTGGATAGGTATATGGAGGATAGTTGGTTAGTGTAGGTTAGATGGGCTTTGATCGGCGCAACATCGAGGGCCGAAGGGCCTGTACTGCGCTGTATTCTTCTATGTTCTATGTTCTATCTGTCAGAGGGAGAAATGCTGACAGGCGCAGAACATAGATCGACACATGGAGAGATAATGAGTGATATCACATTATTAGACACTGTATTAACAGGGAATTGTTTGAATTTGTAACAAAGGCACTGGGATAATTGTGAGGGGATTCAACCTTCCTATCACATGACAGAAGAGGCTGACTCTCTCCCACTCTCGGTGGGGGGGGGGGGGGGTGTGAGGCTGGAGTTGGCTGTACAAACCGATGTGGCCTTCCACAGACTCTGTTACACTGGTGGCAGAAGGTGGACATGAGAAGGGGGTGGGTGGGGCATTGATGTGACAGCGCGCTCCTTGTGTTTTTTCTCCTGGATTCCCATTTTCCCCACACCAAATCTCGAAGTGTTCAACACCTTCCCAATGCTCATTCCCCACTTCGGACGGTCTTGGCCCAGGACTTAACAGATTTGATTAAGAGATGAAAACAAATGATTAATTCTGAAGAAGCCAACGTTTAGAAATGTGGACGCATTTGTTAAAGAGATCGCTAGGGATTCTCCTAGCAGGAGGAGTGCAGTAGGAAGAGGAAACATTGTCAGCGTTTAATCAGATGATCGGAACAGGGAGAATTGAAGGTGCTGGAGATGGTGAGAGTGTTACAGAGAGGGGTAAAGGCCTGAACAATGTTACAAAGCCAGTACGAATTGCTGCAGCTAGAGCTTTTTGCAGAGCTAGGGATGGACATCTGTATTTTCATTGATTCATTCATGGCCTGAGGATGTCACCGGTTGGACCAGCATACATTGCCCTCCTGCTAATTGCCCAGAGGCAGCTCAAAGTCGGCCATATTGCTGTGGGACTGGAGTCACATGTGAGCCAGACCAGGTAAGAATGCCAGATGTCCCTCCCTAAAGGACATACGTGAACAATTTGATTTTTTCCAGATAATCACCAGTGCTTATACAGTGGCCTCATTAATGTCCTGTACAGATACACCATGACATCCCAACTCCTACTCTCAATGCTCTGCCCAATGAAGGGGAACCATCGCAAACGCCTGCTTCACCAGCCTGTCTACTCGTGGCGCTACTTTTAAAAAACTGTGTACCTGAGTCCCTGGGTCACTGATTGACAACACGACCCAGGGCCCGAACATTAATTGTACAAGTCCAGCCTGGTCTGTTTTACCACAATACAACATCTTGCATTTCTCCACCTGTTATCCCTAACCTCACTGGTCCAGCAGTAGTGTTGATCCCATTGTCCTCTTCGATAACCCTCTTCACTGTCCACTTTATCACCAATTCAGTCTCACTCACAAGCTTGCTAACCATGGCTCCTGTATTATCATCCAAACTGTTTATATAAATGATGCACAACAGTGACCCAGCACCGAACCTCATGGCACACCGTTGGTCACAGGCCTGCAGTTTGAGCAGCAACCGTCTATGAATATGCTCTATCTCCTACAGTCAATCCTGTTTTGTATCCAATTGTTGAGCGCTCCCTGGTTATGTGTGATCTAAACTTACTATCCAGTCTGCCATGCAGAACCTTCTCAAAGGCCTTGATAAAGTTCATGTGGACATCGTGTACTGCTCTGCTTTGATCTCTCACTTGTCTATCTCCACACTCAAATTTGAGACATGATTTCCCATGCACAAAGCCATGCTGATGATTGTTAATCTGTCCTGACCTTTCCAAAGGCATGATGATCGTTTCCCTCAGAATCTCCTCCAACAACTTACCACCGCTGCATCAGTCTCACTGGTCTGTAGTGACTGTTGATGATGCAAATATCTCTGGGAGTAGCACTGCAATTTCCTCCCTCGCTTCTCACAAGACGCTTCGATATATCTGACCATGTCCCAAGGTTTTATCTAACCTTTTTTCATTTTAAGACATCCAGCACCTCCTGTTTTCCAATGTGAATTCTTTTCAAGACATCCCTATGTATTTTCCTAACTTCCCGAGCTTCCATGTCTTTCTCCGTAGTAAATCCGAACACAAAATATGTGTTCAGTATCTCACCCATCAGCAGTGATTCCACACAGACAGCCTCATTGACCTTTCAGGGGCCCTATTCTCTCACGAGCTAGTTTTTAGCCCTTGTTGAAATTTGTCAAAATGCTTCTGAAATTTCAGACTGACTGCACAAAGGGTTTTTGGAATCCTTGTGAATCAATCTGAAACAGGTAGCTGACAGCGTCAGCAGGTCATAGAGAAGGCAAATCAAATGTTGGCCTTTATTACAAAGGGAGTCTAAAAATAGGGCGGTCTTGCTAAAAAGATGCAAGGTACAAGTCAGACCACACCTAGATTATAATGAACAGTATGCGTGCCCTACGGAAAGACATTCTTGCATTAGAAGCAGGCCATGGAATGTTCACTCGGCTGATCCTGGAGATGGCGGGATTTTCCAATGAGAAGAGGTGGAGTAGATTGCCCTTGAACATATTGGGGTTTTGAAGAATGGGAGAGAAATTGAATGAAACATCCAGGATTCGGAGGGGCTTTGACAGGTTAGATGTCGTTACGTTAGAGAATTGAACAGTACAGCAGAGTAATAGGCCCTTCAGCCCACCATGGCTGTGCTGACCATGATGCTATTCTAAACTAATCCCATCTGCCTGCACATGGGCGATATCCCTCTATTCTCTGCCTGTTCATGTTTCTGTCTAAATGCCCTTCAAATGTTTGCTCTTGTTGCCACCTCTCCCACTTCCTGAGCAGCTTCTACCCTTTCGGTGAAGACAACTGGCCTCATTCATCTCACTTAAAACTTCTCACGCTCACCTTAAACCGATGCGCCCTAGTGTTTGATATTTCTACATTGGAAGGAGGATTCCAACTATCCACACTATCCATGCCTCTCCTTATGCTATATACTTGTACCAAGTCACCCCTCAATCTCCTATACTCATGCAAAACAATCCAACTGCATCCAACCTCCTTACAGTAAACACATTCTCATCCCGGCAATATTCTGCCAACACTCTGTTGCAACCTCCCCAAAACCTTCCTGTGGTGTGTCGATGAGAACGACACGCAAGCTTCCAAACATGGCCGACTGAAGTTTCATTCAGTCACAACATGACATGCAAACGTCTGTACTCAATACTGTGACCAATAAAGGTAAGCATACCATACTCCCGCTCTACCACCACATCCTGTTGTGTTGATATTTTTAGGGAGCTATGGATTTGCTTCCAATGTCTCTCTGTTTATCAATGTTTCCAACTAGTCAATGAGTGTACTTCTCTCTTCCATTTAACTTCATAAATGTATCACTTCACACCTGTCCCGATGAAATTCAATTTGCCACATCTCTGCCCAACGTTCCAGCTGATCTACATACTGCTGCAACCTTTAACACTCTTCCTCACTATCCACAATTCCCCTAACTATCCCTAATCATTACATGCCTTTCCAAATGTCGTCTGCAAAATTACCACTCAAACTGCTGACCTTTTCATCTGAATCACAGATATAAATTACACACAGACATCGCAGCTCTGATCCTTGTGAAACATCATTGGCCACAGACGTCCGATCAGAAATTCACCACTCCACATGCCTCTATCTACTATCACCAAGAAAACATTGCATCCAACTTAACAACCAGCATGGATTGTGATTTGATCTTCCAGATCCCCCTTGTTATTTGGAAGCTATCATTTCAAAATGACTCTATACTTTGTTTCCCAGATTAAATTGGCTGTCTCACTAATGCACTGACTGCATCCTTTCTTCACAACAAAACGGGACCTTGTTTGGTTTTTTTGCTGATCCTGCCTAAATCCCGACAACCCCTCAATAATCACATTGCTGTCATGATCATTCTGCAGCCACACCTCCACAATAACTGTTCGATCATATCTGTTCTCTTCAGTTAATGCTGTCATTCCATCTGCCTTGATGCAAATGCATGGCGCGTGTCACCTAGTGAGGGCCTTGGAGGGATGGTTAGAGGTCACAGAGTGGCAGAGATGTTTGGGGGCGCGACAATGTTGCAGGGTTAAACATAGTTACAGTTGCTACAGAATGTTCGCAGGAGAAAACATTTTATTGTTTGGAGGAAGTTAGAGAGATAAAGTGTCTTTGATTAGATTCCAGAGATAGGGATGTGTATAGTGTTGTGGATCGTTACATAGACGATGTTGATCAGGGCGTAGAAACATTCACAGGATTCCAGGATGTCGTACATTTAACAACAGTTGTGGGATCTGGAGAATATCACAGTAATAGGGAGGATGGTATGGACTGGAGAATATTACAGGGAAAGGGTGGCTAGTATGGACTGGAGAATGTTGCAAGCACATGGGAGATGATATAAGCTGGAGAATGCTGCAGCAATAGAGAGGAGTATATGGACTGGAGGATGTTGCACGGACAGGGATGAAGTTGTAGACTGGATATAGTTAGAAGGAGAGATGAATTTATGCACTGGAAAGTACGTCAGAGAGAGTGAGTCGTGTCCATGCTGCAAGTTACGACAGGGACAGGGAAGCTTATAGAGATTGGAGGAGAGAGTGATGGAGAGTCTTGTGAGAGACCAGATTCACTTTTGAGCATAGGATGTGCTACAGTGAGCAGAGTCTTTTGCAGATATATATGAGGATACAATGGCCACAAAGCAGTCGCACCAATACATAGGTATATAGGAACTGAAGGAATTGAAGAGATTACACAGGCTAGGAATGTTGTATGCAGTGGAGGACATTAACCTGATAGGGAAGCTTTTAGAGACTCAACAATGTTAGGAAATAATGGGAGTTGCAATGGTGAGAGCAGGTTTCAACAATTCGGAGGATATAGACCTGAAGGAGCTTTGACAGATAGCGATGGTACAGTAAAGGGAATTGTAGTGGTTTCCCTTTCATATGCAATCCATAAGCACTTAAAATAGCCTGTTTGACATGTGCATTATCTCTCGATCATTCATCAGACAGCGCTGCAAATACTTCACTGGCTCTGCCTACCAGCTTAGACTAAACTAGCATTACCCAGAAGACCTCGGGCCACTCTACCTGTCTATGCAACTTTTCAGATGAAATACAGAGTTGCTTGACAGTAGAGTCACAGGTAGTTAGGATAGCGAAGAAGGCGCTTGGTATACATTCCTTTATTGGTCAGAGTATTGAGTACAGGATTTGGGAGGTCATGTTGCGGCTGTACAAGACAGTAGTTATGCCACTTTTGGAATGTTGCATGCAACTCTGTTCTACTTCCGATCGGAAGGATTTTGCGAAACTTGAAAGGGTCCAGAAAAGATTTACAACAACGTTGCCAGGGATGAGCTATAGGGAGAGTTTGATCAGATGAAGGCTTTTTTCCTGGAGAGTCGGAGGCTGCGGGTGACCTTATAGAGGTGTATAAAATTAAGAGGGGCATGGATAGGGTAAATAGACAAAGTCTTTCTCCTGGGGTTGCGAGTCCAGAATTATAGGGCGAGGTTTAGGGTGAGAGTAGAAAGATATAAAAGATAAAAAGGGGCAACTTTTTCACGCAGAGGATAGTACATGTATTGAATGAGATGCCAGAGGAAGTGGTGGAGGCTAGTACAACTGCAACAGTTAAAGGCATCTGGATGGGTATATGAATAGGAAAGGTTTAGAGGGAGGTGGGCCGGGTGCGAGCAGGTGGGACTACATTGTGTTGGGATATCTGATCTGCAGGATGGGACCATGAATGGGTTGTGGAACCTGAAGGATGTTATGATTTGAACCACAGGTAATGTTTGATTGGATCTTTCAGCCAATCTTACATACAGTACAATTGCAAAATTTAAGAAGCATTTGGATGGATATATGAATAGAAAGGGTTTGGAGGGAAATAGGCCAGGTACTTACAGTTAGGACTAGATTGGGTTGGAATATCCTGTCGGCATGGCTGGGTTGGAATGAAGGGTCTGTTTCCATGCTGTACATCTCTTTGACTGTAAGATTGGCTGAATGGTCTAATCAAAAATTACCTGTGGTTCAAATCATAATATCCTCCAGGTTCCACAAGCCATCCCCTGTCCCATCCTGCAGGTTCAATGAATCCCGGAACCTCTAAGCTTCTGCAAGTCCCACGTCCCTTCCGACATTTGTACCATCCTCCAGGTTCTGCAGCCCTTCATACCTCGTAACATGGCCCAGACTCTCCAACTCCTCCTTCCTCTGTAATGTTCCCCAGAAGGGCACTGGAGGATGGTGGGGGTTACAGAGATATGGAGGGACATCAGGACGGGAGGGTTTTGCAGACATTAGGAATATATGGACTTGAGGAGGTTTCACAGTACATGAGTGTTGTAGGGACCGGAGGAACTTACAAAGATAGGGATAGTTTTAGATTGGAGGATTCTGCAGAAAACCTTTACGTGGTTAAATGCAGGATTCTTAGCAGCGTGCAGGAACAAAGGGATCCTGTGTCCCTCTGGTTACCACCCAAGTTGACTGGCTGTTAAGAAGGCGGATGGTATGTTGGCTTTCATTAGCAGGGGGTTTGAATTTAAGAGATATGATATTTTGCTGCAGCTCTACAGAACCCCAGTGAGACCAAACTTAAAATATTTTGAACAGTTCTATTCGCTTCATTATAGGAAGGATGTGGAAGCTTTAAAGACATTGCAGAAGAGATTTAGCAGGATGCTGCTGGGACTGGAGGGCATGTCCATCGAAGGTAGGTTGTGGAAGCGAGGGCTTTTCTGATCAGAGCGAAGGAGGAAGAATGTTGACATGATAGAGGTGTACAAGGGAATGAGAAGCATAGATAGAGTGGATAACCAGAGACTACATCCCATGGCGAAATGGCTATCACAAGGGGACATACGTTTAAGTTAACTGGCGGAAGGTTTAGCTGAGATATCAGAAGGATATGGGCCAGGTGCTGGCAGGTAGGACTAGATTGGGTTGGGATATCCTGTCGGCATGGACGGGACTGGTAAGTTATTTACACAAACTGTGGTGTGCGTGGAATGGGGTGCCCGCCGTGGTAGTAGATTCAGACACATTACAGACATCTAAGCAACTCTTGGATAGGCACATCAATGATAGTAAAAAGGTAAGGTATGTAGGTTAGATTAGTCTTCAGATTAGGATAAAAGGTCAGCAATATATTGAGGGCTGAAGAGCTTGTACTGAAATGTGCTATCCCATTTTCTAAATAGCAAGGGTTATGATGGCAGCAAGAGGTTCCAGGAAGCGGGAGGGGATGCGATGTGAATGAAGAGACACAAATAGGAGGCATTGCTAAGGTTGTATGAGGTAACAGAGACAGCAATGGCCTGATCTGGAGCAGATGACCCAGACTGAGAGGGGTGTGGGGACTGGAGGTGGTTTCACAGGGAGGAGGGAGGACCATAGAGCCACAGGAGGTTACAGAAATGTGGGGAGCTACAGGACCTACCAGTGTTCATGGAGATGGGGAGGTTGGGAGGAATGGATCAGTTTAGAGGGCGAAGGATTTTGGTAGGATGGGGTGCTTTACACAGACAGGAATGTTCAGGTGAATGGAGCAGATTACAGAGAAAACGTGGGTGTACAGAATGGAATAACAAATAGACATATGGAGGGTAGTCGTGACTGAAGATGTTTATAGATACAGGAAGGCTTAGGTTCTGCAGGTTATTTAGACATGGAGGGTGTGGAATCAGACAGATTTTTCCAAGTGACAAAGACAGCAATTTTGGTTGGAGACCGTTCACAGATTAGGGAGCATTTGTAACTTCTTCCAGATTGGTCAAAGTGGGAAGGGTTGTAGGGGAGGGTGATGTTTACACATGAAAGAGCTGGAGAAGATTGTGGAAATGAGTAGATGGATGGAGACACTGGAGGAGCTTACATTGACAGGGTGGGTGCTGGCAATGAAAAGATATCACACAGATAGAGGGTCTTGTAGGAGCTGGACTGGAAGAGTCACAGGTATTGGAATGACTTCTGAAGATTGGGAGTGTTACAGGGACTGATTGTAGGGTCTCCACAGGTTGATCGTGTCTTTAAGAATAGAAGAGTTTATGTAGATCCGAATAGCTTAAACCCAATGCATGCAGTCTTTATTTCAAGGCAAGATCCTTATTATCCCTCATCAGCCATGGATCCCTAAACCTGCCAGCTTTTCCCTTTCCCCCCAATGGGGCATACTGGCCCTGGATTCTTGATATCACACTTTGAAAAGACTCCCATTTGCCAGTTGTTCCTTTTCCTTCAAACAGACTTACCCAATCAATTGGAATCATAATATGGAGGTGCTTGAGTTGGACTAGGGTGTACACAGTTAAAAATTACACGACATTCAGTGACAGTTTAACCAGTTTATTTGAAAGCACTACCTTTCAGAACACTGCCTCTTCATCAGGTGGTTGTGGAGCACAATCCTAAGGTACAGAATTTATAACAACAGAATGGCAGTGTCATGGAATATAAAATCAAACAAATTTAGTTTAAGCCTTTCATCTGTTTCAGTGACCACCAGCGCTTCCAAAGCGAGTTAGATTATAACTGGGCGTTGTGCAATTTTAAATTCACGGCATTGCCGCTGACCAGATCCTGCAGAATGGCCCCGAACCTGGCCCTGTTCCAGTTTTCCTCTCAATCTGCGGACCTGCTGATCTTTCTCCATAACTATGTTAAAATGAAGACAGTTGTGGGCACTGGACCCAAAGTGCTCTCTGAATGACAGTTCAGTCATTTGCCCGACCTCGTTTTCTGAGGGGACCTTTCTTGGTCACATTTGAAAAATTGCCCTCCGTCCTGGTCTTTTTATACTCGAGGTGACCCAGTCAATAGAGGGAATATTAAAATCTCCAGCCTGCACTCCTCTATTATTCCTATAGTTATCTGCAATCTCTCTACACAGCTGCTCCTCTGGTATCTGTTGGGTCTACAACAGTCTACAATACAGTCCCAACAAAGTGACCACCCCGCTTCTTCTTTCTAACTTCTAACCATGTGGAATTTTAAATGAATATATGTTTTAAAAATTGGAATTAACAATCCATAAATAAATATTGATAAAAATCCAAACACTTGACCTTCAGAGAAAGACAACAGTTCACTCTCATGTGGTCTGCACGACATATCCACAGCAAAGTGTTTGCCTCTCAATTACCCTGTGAAATGGGCGAGCCAGCTGCTTAGCTCAAGGGCAGCAAGGGATGGGAAATAAAGGCTAGTCAGACAGAGACACCCACATCCCATACCTGAATTTAAAAAAAAACATCAGATTGGTCCCAGCACAGTTCCAGTGGAACAATGTCCTGGCCAATCACGCTGGTAGATTTATGGACAGGGCTTTAAACTGACAGAGAGGATGCAGGGACAGGCTTCAGGTGAAAGGAGCTTTCCAAATCCAAAGAGAAAAGGTGAAGCATCAGAGCAGCGTGGGAATGTGACCGAAGACAACAGAAAGGAATAGGATGGGACAAAGTTTAACAAAAGCTGTAGATCAGTCAATCCATTTGTGACAGGAAATTGTGGGAGCGGGTAAATTATGTTTTTTTTATTAATGGACAAAGTCTCTGCAACAAGGTAGATGGATTTGTGACACAGAGATAAAAGGGATTTAGACACCAGAGAGATGTGGTTACAGGGTGAACAAAAGGTGGAACATAAATATTCAATGGTTCACAATCTTGTGCAAATTCAGGCAAAATGGACGACGCTAACAATAATGGGTAAGAAAGGCAGTTCAGAGAAAGCATTTGGCATCAGATCATGAAATAGAGTCAGTTTGAATGTAATTTCTGGCTACGACTTGCCAAGGACACAAGCAGCAGAACAGTTTCAGACCACCCACCGAACAGCATTTCATGGCTCGTCGCTGCAATAAATAGGAATTCATTGGAATGTTTAATACAAGCATGGTGAACATTTAGTGAAACGTAAATATTCGCAAAGTCTGGGACAATCACACTGACAACAGTGATATTGGAAATGGCTGAGCACGTTACTCAGCTCAAGGGCAGCGAGGGATGGGCAAGAAATGCTAGTCAGCCAGAGACACCCACATCCCATACCTGATTTTTTTTTAAAAAATCTATTAGGATGGTCCCACTGGAACTGTGCTGGGACCAGTATCCTGGCTAATCATGTTAGTAGGTTTAAGGACAGAGCTTTACAGTGACTGAGAGGATGCAGGGACAGGGTTCAGGTCAAAGGAGCTTTCCAAATCCAAAGAGAAAAGGTGGAGCATCGGAACAGCACGGGAATGTGGCCATAGACAAGCAGGAAGGAACAAAATGGGACAGCCATTCACCAAAACTGTACATCAGAGAATAGGTTTGTGACAGGAAATTGAGGGAAAGAGTAAGTTATGTTTTTTTTTGAATGGATGAAGTCTCATCAATAAGGCAGATGGATTTCTGACACAGAGATAGAAGAAATTTAGACACCAGAGAGATATGGTTACAGGATGACAAAAGTTGGACATAAATATTCAATGGTTCACAACTCAGGCTAAATGGACGACTCTAACAATAATGGGTAACAAAGGCATTACAGAGAAAGCATTTGGCCTCAGATCATGAAGTAGAGTCAGTCTGAATGTAAATTCTGGCTACTACTTGTCAAGGACACAAGCAACAGAACAGTTTTAGCCACCTTACTGCATTCCATTGCTCATCACTGCATTACACAGGAACTCATTGGAAGTTTTTGACATACACATTGTGATAATTTTGGAAAACTTCAATATTTGTATAATCTGGGACAATCACACAGTCAACATTGATATTGGAAGAGGAGTTCGGAGATTTTTTTTCAGTGTTTCTTTGAAAGACATATTGTGCAACTGGCTAGGGACATAACTATCGCAGAGCGACCGTGTAATGAAACTTAATGAATGAGTAATGTCACCTGCAGAGATCCTTCTGGAAATTGTGATAAAGTGCAGTTTAAAGACATATAAAGTTTTAAAGTGAAACACAGAAAGGACAAGCTACAACTAGAAACAAAAATAGCCAATTACATGAGTTTGAGAGGAGAACTGACCAAGATAAACAGGCGAAACCGACTGAAATATGTGCCTGGAAATGAACAGTGGAAACCATTTGAAGGAGCAGTGTAAAACACTCAACAAAAGGACACTCCATTGAAACAGTAAACACCTCAGCAAGAAATCCCCACTGGTCCCTCACTCAGGACAAAAGGGATCATACTACATTATACGGCTGAGAAGATTACCACAAAGTACTTAAAATCCTGAAGTGAGAGTGTGCTTTAGGAGTAAATGTTAATGGATTGGAATGGGTCTGCTCACAGGAGGAGGGCTGATGGTCAGGGTTTATTGACACAATAGGAACAGGGAGAGGTGAAGGTGCTGGAGGTGGTGAGAATGTTACAGAGAGTGGTCAAGGTCTGAAAGGTGTTACAAAGCCAGTACGGATTGTTGCAGCTGGAAGGGTTTGCAGAGGTAGGGAGGGACATATGTATTTGTATTTATTCATTCATGGGATGGGGGTGTCACTGCCTAAACTAACATTCTTTGACCACACTACTAATTACCCAGAGTATAGCTCAGAGTTGGCCGTCTTGCTGTGGGTCTGGAGGCATATGTTAGCCAGACCAGGTTTGAATATTTGATGTTCTTCCCTGAAGGAGGTTAGTGAACTAGATGGGTTCTTCCTACTGATCAACAATGTTTTTATGGTGGCCCCACCAATGTCTTTTACAGACACAACATGACACCCCAACTCTTACTCTTAATGCTCCCCCCAATGGAGGTAACCACCCCAGTTTCTGCTTCACCAGCCTGTCTATCTGTGACACCACTTTCAAAGAACTGTGTATCTGCATCCCTGGGTCACTGACTGACAACACTACCCAGGGCCCAAACATTAACTGTACAAGTCCCGCCCTGGTTTGTTTAAGCAAAATGGAACACCTCACCTTTATCTAATTAAACTTCATCTGCTATTCTTCAGCCCACTATCCCAGCAGTACTGTTAATCTTGTTGTATTATGTATAATCTTCTCCACTAATCACTTTACCACCAATGTCAGTGTCACCCATGAAGCTTACTTACCAGGAAACCAATATTCCCATCCATACCATTTATCCAAATAACAAACAAGTGGGCCCACTACACCGCTGGTCACATACCTCCAGTCAGAAAAACATGTCCCCCTTCACCCTCTTGGCTCATACCATCAAGTAACTTTTGTATCCAGTTCACTAGCTCCTCCTGAATGCCATATTGTTTTTGCGCTGATCTGGGCTTATTACCCAGTTTAGCAGACAGAACACAGAACACAGAACAGTTCAGCCCAAGACCCTTCGGACATGATTTCATGCAAACCTTTTATCCAACTGTAAGATCAAACTAACCTACATACCCTTCATTTTACTATTATCCATGTATCTGTCCAAGAGTCTATTAAATGTCCCGGATGTATCTAATTTTACTACCACCATTGGCAGTGCATTCCATTCACCTACCATTCTCTATCGTCTGATCCATCCTCCAATCATCTTAAAATTACACCCGCTTGTGATAGCCATTTATGCTTTAGGAGAAAAAGTCTCTGAGTATTCACTCACTCTGTGCCTCGCATCACCTTGTTCACGTCTACCAAGTCGCCCCGCCCCTTCTTCACTCCAATGAGAAAAGCCTAAGCTCCCTCAACCTTTCTCCATAAGAAATGCCCTCCATTCCAGGCAGCATCCTGGTATATCTCCTGTGTATGCTATCGAAAACCTGCACATCCTTCCTGTAAAGACGGGACCAGAATTGAACACAATATTCCAAGTGTGTTCTCACCAGGATGCTATAAAGATGCAGTAAAACCTCACGGCTCTTAAAATCGATCCCCTTGCAAAGGAAAGCCAACGCAACATATGCCTTTTTAACAAATCCACCAACGTGCGTGGTGATTTTGTCATGGACATGGACCCCATGATCTCTGTTCCTCCGCACTGCCAAGTATTCTGCCTTTCACCCCGTATTCTGTATTCAAATTTGAACTTCCAGAATGAATCACTTTTCCAGATTAAACTCCATCTGTCACTTCCAGCCCGGCTCTGCGGCCTGTCAATGTCCCAGTGCAACCTACAACAGCCCTCCACATTCCCATCCACTCCAACAATATTCATGTGATTGGCAAACTTACAAACCCACTCTCCAACATCCACATGCACATCATTTTTTAAAAAAAATCACAAAGAGCAGAGTCCCAAAGCCGACTGTTACAGAAAACTGAGCCACTGGACTGACTGGAGGCCACTGAAATCCAGTCTCAATACTGTCCATCTGCTGCCATGCTCTGTCTCCTCTGGGGTATCCAATCCTGTATCCAGACAGACAGATTTCCCTGTATTCAAAATCACCCTTCTTTTTTAAATGAGCCATCAACGTAATCTGCCATATACTCAAAGAATTCAATAAGATTTGTGAGGCATGACCTGACCCCTGACAAACTTTTACTGACTGTGGCTAATTTAACTATGGTTTTCCAAGTAGTCATAAATCCTGTCTTTAGAATCCTCGCCAATAATCTGCACACCACGGACATTCGACCAAATCTGTAATTCCCAGAATTCTACCTCCGTAATATGGACCAGACTCTACAAATCTTCCCTCCTCTGCCATGTATGGGCGGCACGGTGGCAGAGTGGTTAGCACTGTTTCCTCACAGCGCCAGAGACCCGGGTTCAATTCCCGCCTCAGGCGGCTATCTGTGTGGAGTTTGCACATTCTCCCCGTGTCTGCGTGGGTTTCCTCCGGGTGCTCCGGTTTCCTCCCACAGTCCAAAGATGTGCAGGTCAGGTGAATTGGCCATGCTAAATTGCCTGTAGTGTTAGGTAAGGGGTAGATGTAGGGGTATGGGTGGGTTGCGCTTCGGCGGGGTGGTGTGGACTTGTTGGGCCGAAGGGCCTGTTTACACACTGTAAGTAATCTAATCTTAATGTTCCCCAGGATAGGATAGGGTACTGGAGGGTGGTGGTGGTTACAGAGATAGGGAAGTATATCAGGACAGGAGGATTTTGCAGACATTAGGAGGGTTGCAGTACCAAAAGGAGGCTTCAGTAATTGTGAGGTTTCATGGTGATGAAGGCATTTGAGGAGGGAGGGAGGGAGGATTGTAGGGAAATGAGAGGTTTCACAGTTTAGGTGTTTTGTTAGGATTGCAAGAGGTTACTGAGTTGTGGAGGGTTTAAGCACTGGTGGATATTACATAAACATGTGGTTTTGGTTGCAATGGCAGGAAGAGGATTCAGGAAGCTGGAGAGTATGTGGTCTGAACGAGGTTACATTGAGAAGAAGGGCCATAGAAACACAGGAGATTACAGAAATGTGGAGAGCTACAGGGCCTGCAGGAGTTCATGGAGTTGGGAATGTTGGAAGGGATGGAGAAGCTTACAGGGATAAGGATATTTGTCGGACAGGGCTGGATCACCGACAGGGAGTGTTTTATGGAGCTGAGCAGATTACAGAGATAAAGATGTTTGTATCGAGTGGAAGAACAAACAGAGATATGCAGGGTAGTCGTGACTGGAGATGTTAATGGATGTAGGGAAGGCTTAGGTTCTAGGAGGGGTCTAGGAGACTGGGATAGCAATTTTGATCAGAGACAGTTTCACAGATAAGGGAGCATAGCACAAACAGGAGGAAGATGTCGGGGAGGGTGACGTTTAAACAGATAGTGGTGTAAGAGCTGGACAAGGTTATGGAGATGGGTAGATGATCGAGACACAGGAAGAGCTTACATTGACATGGGGGTGATCGTGACAGGAGAGTGTTAAAAAGATAGTGGGTTTTGTAGGGAGTGGATTGGGAGAGGCACAGGCATTTCAGTGAGTTCGACAGACCAGGAGTACTGCAGGGATCTGAGACGATTACACTGATCGGGATGGTGGTAGGGTCTTCACAGACTGTTGGTGTTTAGGAACTGGACGAGGTTTGGTGGATAGGGAGGGATGTAAGAGCTGCAGGAGCTTATGGAGAGTTGAAGAGTTGGAGCAATTTGCAGAGGTAGGATTCTCAGATAGGAGTAGGTTATAGATAGTGAGGGGTATGTGACCTGAGGAAGTTAAAGAGAGGGGAGTTTTCGGGTCTGGAAGAGGTTACACTGACAAGGACTGTTGAAGAGACAAGCAAAAATGCATGGAGAAGGTGACACAGATAGGGAGGGATGTAGGGACTGAAGGTGAATACACAGGCATGGAGGGTTGTATTGTTAGACGGAGCTGAGAGGGATAGGGCCCGGTGTCGGGATTTACACAGATAGGGAAGGTTGTATTTTTGGTGAAGGTTACACTGATACAGACAGTGTTAGGGAGTGTTTAGTGAACTACAGAAGAGCTCAGACAGAATGTATTAAGGCGAGTGGAGGAGATTACAGACACAGAGATGGCTGTCTGGTTGAGAAGAGCTTCTACAGATCCTCGGTGCTGGCAGGCTGGAGGGAGGTTATAACAGTGAGTGTTGCCAAGACTTAATTACTTCACTGATATAGAGCACGTCTCAGCATGTAACTGTCAAAGGGAAGTTGAGACAGTCCAGATGTGTTTTCAGAGATACAAATGTTTATGGGAGTTTCAAGAGGGAACAATGATCGGGAGTGCTGTACCAAATGGTAATAGTTATAGGGAGGGTTCTAAAAGCAGGAAGAGATGACAGACATATCGATCTTTGTAAGGACTGGAGAAGGTTACATCGCCAAGGATTGTTTTAGAGTCTGGAGGAGATTACAGTGTTAAGGAGAATATTGGGGATAAGGTAAGGTTTAAGAGACAGGGATGGTTGACAGGGCTGGACAATGACCTGAATAGAATCGCCATAGTGTGGAGCCAGGCCATTCGACCCAACCAGTCCATTCCAACCCTCTGAAGAGCATCCTACCCAGACCCACCCCTCTAACTGTACATTAAACCCTGCATTTCTCGTGGTGAACTTACTTAAACCAGACATTCCTGAATACTATAGTCAATTTATGATGGCCAATCCACTGATGGTGCAGATTTTGGACACACACAGCAAGGCAGCGACACGCAACCACACACAGTGTGGGGGATACCCGCAGACACACAGCGAGGGAAGGACATGCACACATAGTGAGGGGAATACACGCAGACACACAGCGAGGGAGGGACACCCACGCAAATTGAGGGAGGGACTCACACAGTGAGGAAGGGACAGACACACAGCGAGGGGAACACGCATTCACACAGCGAGGGAGGGACACGCACACACGCAGCGAGGGAGGGACTCGCACACACGAAGCGAGGGAGGGACATACACACAGACACACAGCAAGGGAGGGACACACACACAGTGTGGGAGTGACACGCATAAACACACACACGCTGCGTTGGAAGGACACTCACATACACTGTAAAAGGGTCACGAATACTCACAGCAAGAGGGGATACGCGCACACAGCGAGGGATGGACACGCGCATGCTCAAGCACACAAGCGCAGACGCACGGCGAGAGAGGGACACGCACACACAGAGCCAGGGAGGGACATGGACACACGCAAACACACACACACACACACACACACACACACATTCACAGGGAAGGAAACTGACACATAAACAGTAAGGGAAGGACACACATGCAAACACACACACAGTATGGGGGTAACTCACACATATACAGCGAGGGGAAAACACACACACACAAACACACACACACACACACACACACAGCGAGGGTGGGACCACACACACACACAGAGCGGGACACACACACACACACACACACACACACACACACACAGAGCGAGGGAGGGACGCACACACACACCGACAGCAAGGGTGGGACACGCACACACAGTGAGGGAGGGACACGCGCATGCGCAAGCACAAAATTACAGACACACAGCGAGAGAGGGTCACGAACACACAGCAAGGAAGGGACATGCACACACAGTGAGGGAGGGACACACAAACACACAGCGAGGGAAGGACACACACACACACACAAACATACACACACACACACACACACAGCGAGGGAGGGACACACACACACACAAACACACACACACACACAGAGGGAGGGACACACGCACACACAGCAAGGGGATCATGCACTCACACAGCAAGGGGAGATGAGCACACACAGTGAGGGGGATATACACAAACAGCAAGGGAGGGACACACACACACAAAGCGAGGGAGGGACAAGCACACATACACACAGTTAAGGGGATACACGCAGACACACAGCGAGGGAGGGACACACACACACACACACACAGCAAGGGAAGGACACTCACATACCCTGCAAGAGGGACACACATACTCACAGCAAGAGGGGGACACGCGCATGTGGAAGGACAAAATTACAGACACACAGCGAGAGAGGGTCACGAACACACAGCAAGGAAGGGACATGCACACACAGTGAGGGAGGGACACACAAACACACAGCGAGGGAAGGACAAACACACACACACACAGTGAGGGAATGACACGCAAACTCACAGCGAGGGAAGGACACACGCGCACGCACACACACACACACACACACACAGAGAGCGAGGGAGGGACACAAACACTCACAGCGAGGGAGGGACACACACACACACACACACACACACAGCGAGGGAGGGACACACAAACACACACCGAGGGAGGGACACACACACACACACACACACCCCGAGGGAGGGACACACACTCACAGGAGGGAAGGACACACACACACACACATACACACACACAGAGCGAGGGAGGGACACACACACACAGCGAGGGAAGGACACACACACACAGTGAGGGAAGGACACGCGCATGTTTAAGCACACAAGCGCAGACACACAGCGAGAAAGGGACACGCACACACATAGCCAGGGAGGGACATGGACATACGCAAACACACACACACACACACGCACAATCACACAGAGCAAGGGGGTAACTCACACATACACAGCAAGGGGAGAACACACACGCAAACCCACACACACACAGAGCAAGGGGTAACTCACACATACACAGTGAGGGGAGAACACACACACACACACACACACACACACACACACAGCAAGGTAGAGACACGCACACACAGACAGCGAGGGTGGCGAGGGTGGGACCACACACACACACACACACACACACACACACACACACACACACACAGAGCGAGGGAGGGACGCACACACACACACCGACAGCAAGGGTGGGACATGCACACACAGTGAGGGAGTGAAACGTGCATGAGGAAGCACACAAACACAGACACACACAGTGAGAGAGGGACACACACATACACAGAGTAAGAGAGGGACATGTGCACACACAGCGAGGGAGGGACACACACACACACGCAGCAAGAGGGACACACACAGAGCAAAGAGGAAATTCACATATACACCGTGAGGGAGGGACACGCACACACACAGACAGCGAGGGTGGGACTACACACACACACGCACGCACACGCACACACACATAGAGCGAGGATGGGCCACACACACACACAGGAACAACAAGAGGTGTACACACACACACACACACACACACACACATACACACACACACACACACACACAAAGAGGGAGGGAGGGACACACATACACAGCGAGGGAGGGAGGGGCACACACACACAAACACACACACACACACACACACACACCGAGGGAGGGACACACACACACGCATACACACACACAAATACACACACAGTAAGGGAAGGACACACACACATAGCGATGGGAAGGACACACACGCACACAGCGAGGGAGGGACACGTGCACACAAACACCGAGGGAAGGACACGCACACACAGCGAGGGAGGAACACACACAAACACAGCGAGGGAGGGACACACACACTCACAGCGAGGGAAGGACAAACACACACACACACACACAGAGCAAGGGAAGGACAAACATACACAGACAACAACACACACACAGCAAGGGAGGGACACACGCACACACCGAGGGAGGGACACACACACACACAGCGAGGTAAGGACACACTCACAACGAGGGAAGGACACACACACTCACAGCGAGGGAGACACACACACACACACACACACACACAGCGTGGGAAGGACACACACTCACAACGAGGGAAGGACACACACACACAGCGAGGGGAAGGACACACACACACACACACAGACACACAGCGAGGTGAAGGACACACACACACACACACACACACAGCGAGGCATGGACACACGCACAGCAAGGGAGGAACACACACACACACCGAGGGAGGGACACGCACACACACCGAGGGAGGGACACGCACACACAGCGAGGGAGGAAAACACACAAGCACAGCAAGGGAGGGACACACACACAGCGAGGGAGGGACACACACACAGCGAGGGAGGGACACACACACAGCGAGTGAAGGACACACACACACCCACACACCGAGGGAGGGACACACACAGACGCACGCACGCACACACACACACACACATACACACACACAGTAAGGGAAGGACACACACACATAGCGATTGGAAGGACACACACGCACACAGCGAGGGAGGGACACGTGCACACAAACACCGAGGGATGGACACGCACACACAGCGAGGGAGGAACACACACAATCACAGCGAGGGAGGGACACACACACTCACAGCGAGGGATGGACACACACACTCACAGCGGGGGAAGGACAAACACAGAGAGCGAGGGAAGGACAAACACACACATACACACCGAGGGAGGTACACGCACACACAGCGAGGGAGGAAAACACTCAAGCACAGCGAGGGAGGGACACACACACACTCACAACGAGGGAAGGACACACACACAGTCACAGCGAGGGGAGGACACACACACAGAGCGAGGGAAGAACAAACACACACACATACACAGCGAGGGAAGGACACACACACACACACTCACAACGAGGGAATGACACACACATACTCACAGCGAGGGAAGGACACACACACAGAAAGAGGGAAGGATAAACACACACAAACACACACACACAAACACAGCGAGGGAAGGATAAACACACACACACACACACAGCGATGGAAGGACACACACACAGCAAGGGAGGGACACACACACACACACACACACACACACACACACACACACACACACACACACACAGCGAGGGAAGGACACACACACACACACACACACACACACACACACAGCGAGGGAAGGACACACACACACACACAGAGCGAGGGAAGGACAAATGTACACACACACAAACACACACACACACACACACACAGAGCGAGGGAAGGACACACACACAGACACACAGAGGGAGGGACACGCACACACAGCGAGGGAGGAATACACACAAACACAGCGAGGGAGGAACACACACACGGTGAGGGCAGGACACACAAACACACAGTGAGGGAAGGACACACACACACACACATCGAGGGAGGGACACACGCACATCGCAAGGGAGGGACACACACAGCGAGGGAGACACACACACACACACCCCGAGTGAAGGACACACACACACCGCGAGGGAGGGACAAACACAAACCGCGAGGGAGGGACACACACACACACACACACACACACACACACACACAGAGCGAGGGAGACACACACACACACCCCGAGTGAAGGACACACAAACACACACACACACATAGCGAGGGAGGGACGGACACACACACACACACAAACACACACACACACACACACCCTGAGAGAAGGACATACGCACACACAGCGAGGGAAGGACATACACACACAGCGAGGGAAGGACACACACACACACAGAGGTAGCGACACACACACACACACACTCACAGCGAGGGAAGGAAACACACACACACACACACACACACAGAAAGGGAGGGACACACACACAGGGAGGGAGGGACACTAGCACAGCGAGTGAAGGACACACACACACCCACACACTGAGGGAGGGACACACACACACTCACAGCGAGGGAAGGACACACACACACACACACACACACACACACACACACACACACACACACACACACAGCGAGGGAGGGACACACACACACGCACACACACACACACACACACAGTAAGGGAAGGACACACACACATAGCGAGCGGAAGGACACACACACACACAGCGAGGGAGGGACACGCGCACACAAACACCGAGGGAGGGACACGCACACACAGAGAGGGAGGGACACACACACACTCACAGCGAGGAAAGGACACACACAGAGCGAGGGAAGTACAAACACATACACACACACAAACGCAGCGAGGGAGGGACACACACACACAGCGACGTAAGGACACACTCACAACGAGGGAAGACACACACACACTCACAGCGAGCGAGGGACACACACACACACACACACACACACACACAGAACAAGGAAGGGACACACACACACACACTGAGGGAGGGACACACACACACACGGAGGGAGACACACACACACGCACACACACACTGCGTGGGAAGGACACGCACTCACAACGAGGGAAGGATACACACACACAGCGAGGGGAAGGACACACACACAGCGAGGGGAAGGACACACACACACAGCGAGGGGAAGGAAACACACACACAAATACAAGCACACACACACACACACACAGCGTGGGAAGGACACA